>NC_057805.1:113502724-113509271 GCF_018294505.1 Triticum aestivum | reverse complement strand
GCCGATCCCCTTCACCTTCTCGCCCCCGCCCGGTCGATTCCACCTATAACCATCGACCGCCGCCACCTTGCTCTCGCCACCACCCCGGGGCATCCTTCTAAGTCACCCTTCCACATGCACTGTCAAACATCAACCTCACCTAGGCTAGCGAAGCCACGATCACAACCATGTCATCCTCATCTCCCGTATAGGCTTGGCTTGGCCTCGCTGATGACGCCGCGGCTGGCAGCGGCGCCCCCCTATCCACCTGGCCTTTTACTCTTGGTAAGTAGCAATGCATATTCTTAGATCTAGATCTAGGTAGTTGATTTTCTTATGTGTGTAAAATATAAAGTACTCTCAAAATAAGTTTTCTCTCTACTTTATAAATAAAGCACAAATCAAGACCAACATAGTAAGTAGTACAGGTGTGAAGAAAGTAAAGAAATGTCACAAAATTTTAGATCCCAATATATATTATGTCACTTGATCATCCTTTCTAAATCCAGCCGAATATGATGTTATTTTCTAAATAAAAAGTATATAGAATTATGAGTGTAAAGTCAAAAGTTGTGTGAAAAAATCACAATTCACATGTTCCCCAATGTTCCACTATGATAACTTCCTAGTAAAAAGTGGAATTTACTTTCTACATTTTTTCAAGAACACCCAGGAGATCTGTGTGCCTACATATTAATACAAAAGGCAGTTTACATTTTACCAATTTACATCAAGATTGTGCTTGAAGCACTAGGACAGAATGACATCCCAATGATTCTTCCTAGCAAACTACGTTACAACTCGCTTAAGAATACTGTTGTTGCTCCACCCGCAACAATGGTCCCTAGCCTTGTCAATGACCGCCAGTGGAAGGTGGGAGGTGTTCTTGAACACCCTTCTGTTTCTCTCGAGCCATATGTAGCTAAGCGTTCACATGACAACTGAGTTCACAGTTTTTTTAAGCTTGTGAGGCACAACCAGCTGGAGAGATGTTCACTAATCTAGGATGGAATCTTTGGTGGAAGGGGAATGTTGATGTAGGCCGATCCAGTTAATAATTTTTGACCAAACCTTGTGGGCGAACACACATTGGAGGAGCACGTGTTCCATCGTTTTCTCGTGCTTGCAGCATATGGGGCATGACTGTTGGTGAGGTAGCCTGCGCTTGGCCAGTCAGTTAGAAGACCATCAACGATTGCGCATGACCAGCCAGGTGAAAATCTTATACTTGAGCGATGCCCTTGGATGATCAATGCTTCCAGCAAAGGTAGCCACGTATGTTGTTTTGGTCGAGTGGGAGCCTGGCGGATTCCATTTCCACAACTAGAAGTCTAGGCCCAGGAGAAGCGGTTGTCGACTAATGATCTTCTGCCACAACTCTAAGAACTGGATAATTGCGTCGGCGGAGCCACCCTCTGATGTCCCGAGTCCACGAGGCATTGTTCCACGGAATGTTGGCTCCATCGATTCAACAGTCCCACCGATAGAGTAGAAGCACCATACCTCCAGCCTTGTTGATGCTCCAAAGATGGCATCGGCCTCATCTGATGCAGAGAGCTCAAGTGCAGACCATGGGAGATCATCAGAGGTTTTGCAGCCCACAACCACTTCGAGTGAAGGCATCGTTTAGAGCCTTGAGTTTTTTAGTACCTAGGCCGTCAAATTGGACTAGGGTGTAGAAGTTTCCCCAGGCGACGAGACATTGGCCTCCCTCAGTGCAATCAGACCTGGCCCAAAAGAACTCGCGCCGATTTTTTCGGACGCCTTGAGCATCCATGGGGAAGGTCGAGAGCAAGAAGAAAGTAAATCCCGGTAGCGGTGATGATAAAGTTGAGAAGGATGATGCGTCCGCTTGTGGGGATTAGTCCAGCCTTCCACGTAGGCAGCTTGTTAGCAAACTGTCCACCAGGAGGTGTAGTCTCGTTTCTGGAGCCTCGAGTTGGAGAGGGGGAGCCCAAGGTTCTTGATAGGAACTGGCATGGTCGCACAAGGGAAGACATCCTTGAGCTCGTGCGGGTTGATGTCATCACACCTGATGGGGATTATAGCGCTCTTGGACAAGTTCACTTTTGAGGCCTGAAGCATTCCCATAAATCTCAAGGATCGTCTTTGTTGCGGCCATGTACTGGACGATGGGGCGCAAGAAGAGAGCCACATCATCTGCGAATAGGGAGGCGTGATGCCCCACATAGAGAGAGGAAGCAGAATGTACTCATGGTCAAATTCCCCGATCAAGGCATCTAGCACATTGATGACAAGAAGGAAGATCATCGGTGAGATAGGATAAACCTGGTGACAAGGACGAACGGAGGAGCAAGTGATGAGATTGATCCACTTGTAGCCAAACCCCCAGTACCTCCAAGAGGAATGACCATGCCTCGAAATCAAATGCTTTCGATATGTCAAGTTTGAGGAGGAGAGATGGCACCCTTCACGAATGCTCTTTGGGGACAAGATGAGCTCATAGAGACGTTGGGCTAGTCGATTCGCCAGCACCTTTGCAAGAAGCTAGAGGAAGTTGTCCACATAGCTTGTCGGGCGGAATTCAGCTAAGGCTCACCTTTGCGAGAAGCTTGGGCAAGTTGTGCACAACGCTTATCGGGCAGAAATCGGCCAAGGCGAGCACCTTTGCAAGAAGCTTGGGGAAGCTGTGCACAATGCTTACCGGGCGGAAATGGGCTATGGTGGGCACCTTTGCAGAAGCTTGGGAAAGCTGTGCACAAGGCTTATCGGGCCGAAATTGGCCAAGTCCAGTGGGGAGTCTTTCTTAGGAAGGAGGACCAGAAAAGCTTGGTTGAGAAGATGTAGCGAACTGCGCCCCTCAAAAAAAAATGTAGCGAACTGCCATCATATCCTTTCTACATTTCTACGATCGTTTCTTCTGGACATCTCACTTTTCAGTCGTACCAACGCAGAATGTAAACACAAGACACAACATTGACACCAGAGTTATTTTGCATACTGTTCATTGATCTACCATCAGTCAATCACATTGTTCTTCAACTGTAACAGCATGGAGCATTCATCTCTTATGACATCTATAGATAATTACTGTACCTACAATCGCCTTCAAGCAAGTCTCACAACTCTTGTTCTTTTTTAGCTTGAAATAAAGGGCGAAAATGTAGAAGCTAAATTAATCAAGAAGAAACGGTCTAGATGGGACTTGTTGTTGCCCCATGTCATGCCATTGCCAGATTCATCATGGTCTTCCTTCAAACCATGAGCGGCGGTGGCGCGATCCATCTCTCACATCACCGAGCAGCTGTTGGGGTCCTCGTCGCTGAAGTAGTTGTAAGGCTCGCCCGCTGGTGGCTGCGGCGGCATCGCATAGGCGGTTGGCATCGGGTACGAGCCCATCGGCGGGCGCCCGTACCCCGGCCCGTAGCCCATCTGAGGGTACCCTCCCGCGCCGCCGCCGTGGCCGCCGTTCATCATCATCATTTGTTGCTGCTGCTGCTGTTGCTGCAGCATTGCCATCTGCTGCTGCTGTTGCTGCTGCTGGATCAGTTGCATGTACTGCTGCTGCGCCATGGGATTCCCGGCCGCCGCGGCAGCCTGCAGCATCTCCGCGCCGGACGGCATGCCGCCGCCGCCGCCGCCAGCGCCCTGGTAATGCCCAGCCGGCGGCATGCCCTGCATGGCGCGGCCAGCCTGCGCGCCGCTCGCCGCGTGCGGGTGGCCCATTGGACCGCCCATGCCGGGGAAACCGGCGCCGCCCATCATGTTAGGCCTGAACATGGCCTGCTGCTGCGACGGCATGCCGCCGCCCATCGGGCCACCCATGCCTGGGGCCGGGCCACCAGCGCCGCCGCCCTTCTTTCCCTGGACCGGCGCTCCTCCTCCCTTGACGTTGTTCGGCTGCCCACCGCCGCCTCCGTTCTTACCGCCGCCGTTGCCGTTGCCGTTGCCACCTTGGTGCTGCTGCTTGCCACCCGCGTCTTTCTTGCCGCCGCCGTTGTTGCCGTTCCCCTTGATCTGTACAGGGATCTCGTTTCCTCCACCGCCCTTCTTCCCACCATTGCCGGCGCCCTTCTTGTCGCCCCCGCCGGCGTTCGGCGGCATGGCCATCTGCTTCATCATCATCTTGGGGTCGTCGTAGTAGTCGTCTTCGAAGCCCTCATCGTCGTAATCTTCGTCGTCGTCAAATTCGTCGAACTCGTCGTCGAACTCGCTGCCGCCGTCGTCGCCCCAGCCGTCGTCGGGGAGGTTGAACTTGACGGACTTGGGGTCCTTGGCCGGCGCACCCGCCGGGAACGGCATCTTGGCCGCGGCGGCGCCCATGAACTGCGGCGGCAGCTTCAGCCCCTTCATCTGCATCTGCTGCTGCATCTGCTGGAGCTGCTGCGGCGTCGGCGCACCCTTCATCTGCATCTGCTGCTGCAGCTGCTGGAGCTGCTGCGGCGTCGGCGCGCCCTTCATCTGCATCTGCTGCTGCAGCTGCTGGAGCTGCTGCGGCGTCGGCGCACCCTTCATCTGCATCTGCTGCTGCAGCTGCTGAAGCTGCTGCGGCGTGGGCGCGCCCTTCATCTGCATCTGCTGCTGCAGCTGCTGAAGCTGCTGCGGCGTCGGCGCGCCCTTCATCTGCATCTGCTGCTGCATTTGCTGAATCTGCTGCGGGGTCGGCTGCGGCATCGCCATCTTGGCGTCCTTGCCTCCGCCCTTCTGGGCCTTGCCGCCGGCATCTTTGGGATGGCCTTTGCCGCCGGCGTCCTTGGGCTGCTGGCCCTTACCGCCGCCGCCGTTACCGTCGAGGTGGAGCTTTTGGAACTGGTTGGCGACGCCGCCGGGCTTGGAGCCCCAGAGCACAGCGGGCTTGCCGCCCTTGTTGAGCTTCTTGATGATGGTGTCCGGATCCACGAGTCCGGACACCATCACCTTGCCCTCCTCCGCGTCGATGGAGGTCTGGTACACGCCTGCAAACAAGATGGATGAATCCAACACATTCTCCCCACGGAACAACAAAACAACACGGATAAACAGAACTCCATCTACTATATTATTTACCATCGATCTTGCTGAGGATCTTCTTCACCTTCTTCTGGCACCCGTCGCAGTGGATGTTCACCTTGAGCACGCAGGTCTGCGGATTTGGGGACGAACAAACGAACACACACGAACGGCATGCAGGGATCAGACACAGGAGCAAGCAAGCAACCTCACAAAAATTTCATGGCAGCAGAAACAAGAAGGAACATGCGGGGGAATGTCTTGAGTTGAGAGGAAGCAAAGCAAGGAAGAACTCACCTGTATCTTGAGCACATCCTCCTTGCTCATGGCTGACTTCCGGACCGAAACGCAGCAGCCCACCCCACGGACGAGCGCAGATCTGGTGCAGAGGAAACGGACGCGGAGGGAGGCCTCAAATCAGGGGGAGGAGAGCAGGAAGAAGGCAGCTACCAGGAAACATTGCGCTCCATCTCTCCCGCAGTGTGAGTGTGTGAGAGGGCGAGCGAGAGAAGGAGGAACTGCCTTCTTGGTGAAGATAATATAATAAGTGTCCCGTCCCACGCTCACACAAAGAGCGAGTGCTCGGAGAATGGAGAGAGAGGAGAGGGGGGAGGGGCTTCTTATCAGAGTGTGTGCCTGCAGAAAACTAGAAGGAAATTAATAGGGGAGGGGCGGAGGAAGGAGAGGGGCACTCTCTCTCTATCTCTATCTTGTGCAAAGCTAGGAAGGAAATTACTCTTTACCCTTTTCAAGATTTATTCCTCGATAGTCTTTGGGCTTTGGGGATGGATTGGATTGGAAGCCTTTCGCTTTTGCTCTCTCTCAACTAATTACTAGTATTAGTAGCAGCTAAATATGGATCAGAGTTGCTAAACATGGACCGGTCAGTGGGCAGAGACAGAGGCTGAACATGTGAGGTACCCGGGGGCTTTATAAAACTGCGGTTACCAATGTCGGTTCAGTTTTTTCTAAAAAGCAGTCCACACGGGTCCGCTGCCAATTCTTTAGCTGCCTTTTATTTGTCTTGTTCTCCTGCCAATTTTAGACCCGGAGAGAGGGGCTGGCTCTGTGGACGGCCGTCAGTTCCACCGTCCAACCGGGGAAATACGCCGTTAGGTCCTTTGTTAGTTAGAGGTTAAAAGGTTCATACGGTACATGGTTTGCCAGGAGCAGTGTAGCACGGGACGAGAACGTGTGTTTTGAGCGTAAAATTTTGACGTGGTTAATAAATACTAATTCATATGAAGAGTTGCGATGTTATCGTGCTAAAATGCATGTGACGCATGACCGATGCATTTCTATTGTCGGTGCCAAGAGTGAAAGTAAGAGAATGCATGTGACCGTTACACTCTTTGTTGTTGCCGGTGCCGAGAATGATAGTTAGAGACTGCGTGCAACTGTTACATTTCCATTTTCGGTGCCGAGAGTGAGAGTTAGAGATTGCGCACAACCGTTACATTTCCGTTGTCGGTGCCGAGAGTGAGAGTTGGAGAGTGCGTGCGACAGTTACATTTTCGTTGTCGGTGCCTAGAGTGAGAGTTGAAGATTGCGTGCGACCGTTACATTTCCGTTGTCGGTGCAGAGAGTGAGAGTTGGAGATTGTGCGTAACCGTTACAT
>NC_057805.1:113389375-113501895 GCF_018294505.1 Triticum aestivum | reverse complement strand
GAGAGAATGCATGCGACTATTACATTTCTGTTGTCGGTGTTGAGAGTGAGAGTTAGAGATTACGTGCAACCGTTGCATTTTCGTTGTCGGTGTCGAGAGTGAGAGTGGGAGAATGCATGTGGCCGTTACATTTATGTTGTCGGTGCCAAGAGTGAGAGTGAGAGAATGCATGCGGTTGTTACATTTCCGTTGTCGGTGCCGAGAGTGAGAGTGAGGGATTGTCTACAACCTTACATATCTGTTGTCGGCGCCAGAGCGAGAGTGAGGGACTCGTGCAACCGTTCTATTTCTATTGTCGGTGCCAAAGTGAGAGTGGAAGAAAGTACACGACTATTGCATTTTTGTTGTCGTTGGTGCCGAGAGTGAGTGTGAGAGTATTTCTGTTGTCAATGCAAAGAGCAAGAGTCTTTTGAAGGGTAACAATAGGGTAAAATCACACTGTAATCTTATAAATTAAATAAAAAGAGAATGCAAAGTATTTACAAATGACTTGAGATAGGCCATGGAGAGAGAGAGAGAGAGAAATATTACAAAAAGGAGTTGGTCGTGAAGCCATGCTGAAAAAGTAGCAAGGGACAAAGTGTTTTGGTCATAAAAATTCGACGTGCATGCTTTATATAGTTTTTTGCGTGGTTAAGGGCTGATTCAAATGAATGAGATATCACTAACTATAGTATTTATCTTGCTAAAATAAGTATTAGTTGAGATGTAAATCTATGTATCATAAAGCATAACTTGGGAAGCCTTCCGGAATTTCAAAACATTTACTAGAAGCAAAGGGCCATGGTAAGATGGGTTAAATTTGAAGATTAGATCGCTAAGATTTTCAAAACTAAGACCACCATCAAATACATGCACAACCTCATCTTAGTTTTACAAGAAGGAAATCAGTAAGATCATTGTGAGCACAATGCAAAGGCTGCTATTCTTTGGAGATCTTTCAAAGAGAGACTGGGAACTTCCTCTCCAACCACAAATTTCTTCCATCTCCCGAGCATTCTGCAACATGAATATTCTCTTAAAGATCCCGAGCTTCCTTTCTAAAAGAAGAGGTTGAGGATGTGATAAAGGAGCTCCCTACGCACAAAGCCCTAGGTCCTAATGGCTTCAATGGTGCTTTTGTTAAAGCATGTTGGGATCATATCTGAGGATTTTTATGAGCTTATTTACGAATTTTATCATGGCAAAGTTAACCTTAAATCTATTAACAACTCATTCATCACACTTATTCCAAAGAAAGATAACCGTCAAACTCCAAGTCTCACTGCTTAATTGTATTATCAAGATTCTCACTGAGCTCCTTGCCAATAGAATTTAGAAGGTGATTCTCAAATTGGTTCATATCAACCAGTATGGATTCTTAAAATCAAGGTCTATACAACTTAGCCTGGGCTTTTGAGTTTATTCACTAGTGTCATCACTCCAAAAAAGAGATCATTCTTCTAAAGCTTGACTTTGAAAAAGCATTTGACCTCATTGTGCACACTTCAAATTTGGATATCATGAAAGTCAAGGGTTTTGGCAAGAGATGGATAATGTGGATCAGCATGATTTTCAACTCCTGAATGGGATACCAGAACAGTTTAAATGCAAGAGGGGTGTCAGACAAAGGGACCACTATCCCCTCTTCTTTTTTGTCCTGGTAGCTAATTTACTCCAAATAGTTCTAAATTAAGTTATGCAACTAATATCATTCAAGCACCCTTGCTAGGTCAAACAAATGATGATTTTCCTATCATCCAATATGTTGATGACACAATTCTAATTTTGCCTGTTGTTCCGAGCCAAGTAATGCAAGTAAACAATCTTCTCATTTGCTATGCTGCTCAGACTAGGTTCAAAATTAATTACAACAAGTTTGTCTTGATCCCCATTAAGTTCACCCCTAACAACCTCACGGATTTGTTGAGAGGTCTTGGATGCAAAAAGGGAAGCTTTCCCCACTTACTCGGGGTTGCCTTTAAGTGCATAAAGGTGGAGAATTAATGACTGCAATCCCATTTGCCGGTAAATTGAGAGAAGATTAAATGATTGGTCTAGCTTATTTTCTTATGATGGTAGATTCCTCATGATCAAATCAGCTTTCTCCGCTTTGCCAATTTTCTTGATGAGTACATTGGCACTTCCTGTGGCATAGTGATGCGTCTCCGTCGTATCTACTTTTCCAAACACTTTTGCCCTTGTTTTGGACTCTAACTTGCATGATTTGAATGGAACTAACCCGGACTGACGCTGTTTTCAGCAGACTTTCCATGGTGTTATTTATGTGCAGAAACAAAAGTTCTCGGAATGACCTGAAACTTCACGGAACGTCTATTTGGAAATAATAAAAAATCCTTGCAAAAGATTAAGACCAGGGGGCCCACACCCTAGCCACGAGGGTGGGGGGCGCGCCCCCCTAGGGCGCGCCCCCTACCTCGTGGGCCCTCTGGAGCTCCTCCGACCTCAACTCCAACTCTATATATTTGCTTTCAGGGAGAAAAAATCAGAGAGAAGGATTCATCGCGTTTTACGATACGGAGCCGCCGCCAAGCCCTAAAACCTCTCGGGAGGGCTGATCTGGAGTCCGTTCGGGGCTCCGGAGAGGGGGATTCGTCGCCGTCGTCATCATCAACCATCCTCGATCACCAATTTCATGATGCTCACCGCCGTGCGTGAGTAATTCCATCGTAGGCTTGCTGGACGGTGATGGGTTGGATGAGATCTATCATGTAATCGAGTTAGTTTTGTTATTGATGATGCCACTTCTACTATGCATGATACTTATGATGAAACTACTTCTATGCTTGATACTACTGTGCCCCTTGGTGAATTTCTTGATGAACAAATTGCTAGGGCTAGAGAGAAAGAAATTATTGAAACTGATTAGATTGATGAAAGTGATGATGAAGACTTGCCTGTTATTCCTCAGGGTTATGTTTTTGATAAAGAAGCTTCTTTAGCTATTTTAGCTTGCAAAGATAGATATGAGCTCAAGAGATTATTAGCTAAATGGAAGCAACAATCTCTTAATGATAGAATGAAACCTGACCCTGCTTTTGCAACTTCACCTATCTGTGTTACCGATAAGGATTATGAATTCTCTGTTGATCCTGATATAATTACTTTGGTTGAATCTGATCCTTTTCATGGCTATGAATCTGAAACTGTTGTGGCACATCTTACTAAATTAAATGATATAGCCACCCTGATCACTAATGATGAGAGATCTCGCTACTTTTATATCCTTAAAATATTTCTATTCTCATTAAAGGGTGATGCTAAGATATGGTTTAATTCTCTTGATGCTGGTTGTGTGCGTAGTCCCCAGGATATGATTTATTACTTCTCTGCTAAATATTTCCCTACTCATAAGAAACAAGCTGCTTTGAGGGAAATATACAACTTTGTGCAAATTGAAGAAGAGAGTCTCCCACAAGCTTGGGGGAGGCTTCTCAAGTTACTTAATGCTTTGCCTGACCATCCTCTCAAGAAAAATGAAATACTTGATATCTTTTATAATGGACTAACCGATGCTTCCAGAGATTACCTGGATAGTTGTGCTGGTTCTGTTTTCAGGGAAAGAACGCCGGATGAAGCTGAAATTCTATTGAATAATATGTTGACAAATGAAAATAATTGGACACTCCCTGCAGCTCCTGAGCCAATTTCTGAGCCTATTCCTAAACCAACTCCAAAGAAAAGAGGTGTTCTATTTCTCAGTCCTGAAGATATGCAAGAGGCGAAGAAATCTATGAAAGAAAAAGGTATAAAAGCTGAAGATGTTAAGAATTTACCTCCTATTGAAGAAATACATGGTCTTAATCTACCGCCTGTTGAAGAAACATATGATCTTAATCCATTACCTATTGAAGAAACTCATGGTCTTGATAACCCGACACAGGTAGTAAAGGTAAATTCTCTCTATAGATTTGATGAAGGCGATATTCCTCACTATAAGTCTGCTAGACAATGCTTAGAAGACTTTGATAATTTTATTGTCAAACAAGAAAACTTCAATGCTTATTTTGGTAGACAATTGAAATACAATTCAGATACGCTTGAATATTTGGGTGATTATATGTCTAGAGTTAAAGGTGAACTTAAACTCATTACTAAACATGCTTCTATGGTTACCACTCAAGTAGAACAAGTACTTAAAGCTCAAAATGATTTGCTCAATGAAATGAATAGTAAGAAAAATGATTATTCTGTTAGAGTGGCTACTAGAACTGGTAGAATGACTCAGGAACCTTTGTATCCTGAAGGCCACCCTAAGAGAATTGAGCAAGATTCTCAAAGAAATAATATTGATGCACCTAGTCCTTCTAAAAAGAAGAAAAAGAAAAATGATAGGACTTTGCATGCTTCTAGTGAACCTATTGCTGAACCACCTGCGAATCCAGAGATTACCTGGATAGTTGTGCTGGTTCTGTTTTCAGGGAAAGAACGCCGAATGAAGCTGAAATTCTATTGAATAATATGTTGACAAATGAAAATAATTGGACACTCCCTGCAGCTCCTGAGCCAATTTCTGAGCCTATTCCTAAACCAACTCCAAAGAAAAGAGGTGTTCTATTTCTCAGTCCTGAAGATATGCAAGAGGCGAAGAAATCTATGAAAGAAAAAGGTATAAAAGCTGAAGATGTTAAGAATTTACCTCCTATTGAAGAAATACATGGTCTTAATCTACCGCCTGTTGAAGAAACATATGATCTTAATCCATTACCTATTGAAGAAACTCATGGTCTTGATAACCCGACACAGGTAGTAAAGGTAAATTCTCTCTATAGATTTGATGAAGGCGATATTCCTCACTATAAGTCTGCTAGACAATGCTTAGAAGACTTTGATAATTTTATTGTCAAACAAGAAAACTTCAATGCTTATTTTGGTAGACAATTGAAATACAATTCAGATACGCTTGAATATTTGGGTGATTATATGTCTAGAGTTAAAGGTGAACTTAAACTCATTACTAAACATGCTTCTATGGTTACCACTCAAGTAGAACAAGTACTTAAAGCTCAAAATGATTTGCTCAATGAAATGAATAGTAAGAAAAATGATTATTCTGTTAGAGTGGCTACTAGAACTGGTAGAATGACTCAGGAACCTTTGTATCCTGAAGGCCACCCTAAGAGAATTGAGCAAGATTCTCAAAGAAATAATATTGATGCACCTAGTCCTTCTAAAAAGAAGAAAAAGAAAAATGATAGGACTTTGCATGCTTCTAGTGAACCTATTGCTGAACCACCTGCGAATCCAAATGATATATCTATTTCTGATGCTGAAACACAATCTGGTAATGAATATGAACCTAGTGAAAATGTTAATGATGATGTTCATGATGATGCTCAACCTAGTAATGATAATGATGTAGAAATTGAACCTGTTGTTGATCTTGATAACCCACAATCAAAGAATCAACGTTATGATAAGAGAGACTTTGTTGCTAGGAAACATGGTAAAGAAAGAGAGCCATGGGTTCAGAAACGCATGCCTTTTCCTCCGAAACCATCCAAGAAAAAGGATGATGAGGATTTTGAGCGCTTTGCTGAAATGATTAGACCTATCTTTTTGCGTATGCGATTAGCTGATATGCTCAAAATGAATCCTTATGCTAAGTATATGAAAGATATTGTTACTAATAAAAGAAAGATACCGGAAGCTGAAATTTCCACCATGCTTGCTAATTATACTTTTAAGGGTGGAATACCTAAGAAACTTGGAGATACAGGAGTACCTACTATACCATGCTCCATTAAAAGAAACTATGTTAAAACTGCTTTATGTGATCTTGGAGACGGTGTTAGTGTTATGCCTCTCTCTTTATATCGTAGACTTGATTTGAATAAGTTGACACCTACTGAAATATCTTTGCAAATGGCTGATAAATCAACTGCTATACCTGTCGGTATTTGTGAGGATGTGCCTGTTGTGGTTGCAAACGTTACTATTTTAACAGACTTTGTTATTCTTGATATTCCCGAGGACGATAGTATGTCTATTATTCTTGGAAGACCCTTTTTGAATACAACAGGGGCTGTTATTGATTGCAACAAAGGCAATGTCACTTTTCATGTTAATGGTAATGAGCATACGGTACACTTTCCGAGGAAACAACCTCAAGTTCATAGTATCAATTCTATTGGAAAAATTCCATCGATTATTTTTGGAGGTTTTGAATTTCCTCTTCCTACTGTCAAGAAGAAATATGATATTCTTATTATTAGGGATGTGCATATCCCCATTGAGGTAACATAGTGTTATTCGAAATTTCTCCGTTATTCGGAATGAGTTTGTTAACAAGACCTGATCAACCTTGTTAATGGATTCCTTTTGATGAGCATGAGATGGATGAAACTAGAAGGCACAACCTTCTCTACCCTCTTTCTACTTTCTGTTATTTAGTTGAAATAAAGTAAAAATATATTTTTCTGTCTGTTTTCTGAGTTATCTGTGCAATATAAAAATACCCCAAAAATAAAAGTTCTCCAAATGCCCTGAAAATGGAATATGATTTTTTCTAGAATATTTGAGAATATCTGGCACTGAGAACACAGCAGGAGGGGCAAGCACGTGGCCACGAGGGTGGAGGGCGCGCCCCCTACCTCGTGGGCCCACGGTGGCCCTCCTCCACTTATTCCTGCACCCATACATTCCTTCTTCCTCCCACAAACACCAATATCCAGCTCAAGCACGAGTTCTAGCTCATTTTGCTGCGATTTTCGATCTCCTTGCTCAAAGCACCTCTCACAAAACTGCTTGGGGAGATTGTTCCTTGGTATGTGACTCCTCCATTGGTCCAATTAGTTTTTGTTCTAGTGCTTTATTCATTGCAAATTTGTGCTGCCTAGGTGACCATGTTCTTGAGCTTGCATGTCAAATTTATATGGTTCCAAGTAGTTCTAATGCATGATATAGTCTCTAGGCACTTGTAGGAGTAGTTGCTATCAATTTTGTTGAGTTTGGTTTACTTTTGTTTGAAGTTACTAAAAATTTCAAAATATTTCAGAAAATAATGAAGAGATTTTTGAGGGGCTCATCAAGCCGAAGCTCGAAGGAAAAGCAAAATGAAGAAGCACAGAGGCCCAAATATAATTTGCCTCGCACCGCAGAGGTCCGGCCGTGTGAATGGCCTTCCGATGATTTCTTGAGAGAAGCCGGGATTTATGATGATTTCTATTCATTGGTTGAGAATGCTGGCCTCACCGACTTCCTCCGCGACCAACGTCATCAGTATCTCTTACTCACCAATACTTTTGTGCAAAACTTCTACTATTTTCCTAAGGAATCACCTCCTTCAGTAGAGTTTCATTTATATGATGTTGTTAAGAAGATGCCACTAGATGAATTTTGCAAGGTTTACAAAATACCCTTCGAGGGTACCTTAGATGAACCACATCGTAAAGATGTGGACGGGTTTATTGACACCATTACTGTGGGGGAAACCAGGAAGGTTTCCGATGCAAGAATCACTAGCATACATTTTCCTGTTTTATGCTACTTTGCTATATTTGCTAGTCGTTGCTTAATTGGTCGCGGAAACTGTGGAAACCTTAGTGTTCCTGATATTATCATTTTGTTCCATGGTTTATATTCCGATAACACTGTTAGTATGGGCGGTATTATTGCTAAACGGTTAAGTCTGAACCGTACTAAGGGTCCCATTTTTGGAGATATTTATGCTTCACGCCTTGCTGCATATTATAATATACCTATTAGGCTCTATGAGAAAGAAGAAAAATTGTTGCCCAATGCTTATTTAGATTATAAGAGTATGTTAGCGCATGACTTTATTGTTAAGAATAAGGAAGGGGAGCTTAAATACAAATTGTTCTTTGATAAACATCACCCTGAGACTATTACCTTGCCTGCTCCTTCCTTGTTTAATTTATCTGAAGGTCCGTATCTCGTCCCGTGGGCGGCCATTTACGCTTACCGGAACCCTACACCGGCCCCGGAGCCAGAACCACAATTTGAGCCTCAACGACAGTCTGATTACTTTTGGGATCCAGAGATGACTGCCAGCTAGTGGCAGTCAGAGTCCTCTTCATCTCAGTACGACCCCAGCTACAACTACGGATATCCGCCAGGCCATCCTTGGCAATGAACCAACTTAGGCCAAAAGCCTAAGCTTGGGGGAGTACGTATTTCCCACCGACATTACATTTATGTTCACACACTCATTGCTAGATGTCGGTGCTCATACTCTTTCACTGTAATATCCATGATAGTTTATTTTCTTTTTCTTGCTTTCTTCTTGTGTGTTTGAAAAACTTTAAGAAAAACCAAAAAAATTAGTGTAGCTTCTAGCTAGTTTACTTTTCTTGCTGTAGTAGTAATAATTAAAAAGAAAACCCAAAAAGATTTCCCGTTCTTCTTTTGCTTGTTGGGAGCTTTCCCGTGTAAATAGTTTTATTTCTTTTCTTTTCTTTGGGGGTCGAAAGGAGAAGACCATAATTAAATTGTTGAAGTGGCTCTTATATGCATTATTGTTGATTTAACCAAGAGCCCATATTGCCTAGTCTTCTCCTGTTTATTGAATGCTCGCAGATTCCAGCTTAGTCCAATGCACGTGCACTCTTATTATTATTCACATCGTTCGGTCGTGCAAGTGAAAGGCGATTATGACGATATATGATGGACTGACTGAGATGAGAAAAGCTAGTATGAACTCGACCTCTCTTGTTTTTGTAAATATGATGAGTTCATTGTTCCTGATTCAGCTTATTATGAATAAACATGTTTGCAATGACAATTAGAGATCATAGTTGCTTGTGCCATGCTTGATTAGCTATGAGCTATAATGGTTTACCTTGCGTGCCAACATGCTATTAAAATGGTTGTGATGTGGTATAGTGGGGTGGTATCCTCCTTTGAATGATTTAAGTGACTTGACTTGGCACATGTTCACACATGTAGTTGAAACAAATCAACATAGCCTTCACGATATTTATCTTCATGGTGGATTATATCCTACTCATGCTTGCATCCAATGTTTATTAATTTTAATGCATGTTCATGACTGTTGTCGCTCTCTAGTTGGTCGCTTCCCAGTCTTTTGCTAGCCTTCACTTGTACTAAGCGGGAATACTGCTTGTGCATCCAATCCCTTAAACCCCAAAGTTATTCCATATGAGTCCACTATACCTTCCTATATGCGGTATTTACCTGCCGTTCCAAGTAAATTTGTATGTGCCAAACTATAAACCTTCAAATAAGCATTCTGTTTTGTATGCTCGAATAGCTCATGTATCAACTAGGGCTGCCCTTATCTTCCATGTTAGGCGGGTTATTCTCAAGAGGAGTGGACTCCGCTCCTCACTCACGAGAAAATGGCTGGTCACCGGGATGCCCAGTCCCATGCTTTATGCAAACTAAATCAAAATAATTGCAAACAAAACTCCCCCTGGGACTGTTGCTTGTTGGAGGCACTCGTTGTTTCGAGCAAGCCATGGATTGATGCTTGTTGGTGGAGGGGGGTATAAACTTTACCATTCTGTTTGGGAACCGCCTATAATGTGTGTAGCATGGAAGATATCGCCATCTCTTGGTTGTTATGTTGACAATGAAAGTATGCCGCTCAAAATATTATTTATCTCTATTTCAAAACCGAGCTCTGGCACCTCTACAAATCCCTGCTTCCCTCTGCGAAGGGCCTATCTATTTACTTTTATGTTGAGTCATCACCCTCTTATTAAGAGCACTAGCTGGAGAGCGCAGCTGTCATTTGCATCCATTACTATTAATTTATATTGGGTATGACTATGATTGGATCTCTTTTACCATGAATTACAATGTCTAGTCAGTCCTTGATCTTTAAAGGTGCTCTGCATTTATGTTTTGCGGTCTCAGAAAGGGCTAACAAGATACCATCTTGTTATATCATATCATGATTGTTTTGAGAAAGTGTTGTCATCCGAGATTTATTATTATGGCTCGCTAGTTGATTATGCTATTGAAATGAGTAAACATGAGACCTAAGAGTTATTGTGAATGTGGTTAGTCATAATCTTTGCTGAAAACTTGAATGCTGGCTTTACATATTTACAACAACAAGAGCAAACAGAGTTTGTAAAAGTTTTTCTTTATCACTTTCAGTTGGTCAACTGAATTGCTTGAGGACAAGCAAAGGTTTAAGCTTGGGGGAGTTGATACGTCTCCGTCGTATCTACTTTTCCAAACACTTTTGCCCTTGTTTTGGACTCTAACTTGCATGATTTGAATGGAACTAACCCGGACTGACGCTGTTTTCAGCAGACTTCCCATGGTGTTATTTATGTGCAGAAACAAAAGTTCTCGGAATGACCTGAAACTTCACGGAACGTCTATTTGGAACAAATAAAAAATCCTTGCAAAAGATGAAGACAACGGGGCCCACACCCTAGCCACGAGGGTGGGGGCGCCCCCCCCCCCCCAGGGTGTGCCCCCCTACCTCGTGGGCCCCCTGGAGCTCCTCCGACCTCAACTCCAACTCTATATATTTGCTTTCTGGGAGAAAAAATCAGAGAGAAGGATTCATCGCGTTTTACGATACGGAGCCGCGGCCAAGCCCTAAAACCTCTCGGGAGGGCTGATCTGGAGTCCGTTCGGGGCTCCGGAGAGGGGGATTCGTCGCCGTCGTCATCATCAACCATCCTCCATCACCAATTTCATGATGCTCACCGCCCTGCGTGAGTAATTCCATCGTAGGCTTGCTGGACGGTGATGGGTTGGATGAGATCTATCATGTAATCGAGTTAGTTTTGTTAGGGTTTGATCCCTAGTATCCACTATGTTCCGAGATTGATGTTGCTATGACTTTGCTATGCTTTCAGATCTGAACCTATTATGTTTTCATGAATATATGTGAGTTCTTGATCCTATCTTGCAAGTCTATAGTCACCTACTATGTGTTATGATCTGGCAACCCCGAAGTGACAATAATCGGGACCACTCCCGGTGATGACCATAGTTTGAGGAGTTCATGTATTCACTATGTGCTAATGCTTTCTTCTGGTACTCTATTAAAAGGAGGCCTTAATATCCCTTAGTTTCCATTAGGACCCCGCTGCCACGGGAGGGTAGGACAAAAGATGGCATGCAAGTTCTTTTCCATAAGCACGTATGACTATATTCGGAATACAT
Source organism: Triticum aestivum (assembly GCF_018294505.1). Taxonomy (NCBI): domain Eukaryota; kingdom Viridiplantae; phylum Streptophyta; class Magnoliopsida; order Poales; family Poaceae; genus Triticum; species Triticum aestivum. The sequence goes on along the minus strand of NC_057805.1, from coordinate 113,490,783 downwards.
GCCTACATTACATTGATGAATTGGAGCTAGTTCTATGTCACCCTATGTTATGACTGTTACATGATGAACCGCATCCGACATAATTCTCCATCACCGATCCAATGCCTACGAGCTTTTCCCATATTGTTCTTCGCTTATTTACTTTTCTGTTGCTACTGTTACAATCACTACAAAACACCAAAAATATTACTTTTGCTACCGTTACTTTTGTTACCGTTACCACTTACTTTGCTACTAAACACTTTGCTGCATATATTAAGTTATCCAGGTGTGGTTGAATTGACAACTCAATTGCTAATACTTGAGAATATTCTTTGGCTCCCCTTGTGTCGAATCAATAAATTTGGGTTGAATACTCTACCCTCGAAAACTGTTGCGATCCCCTATACTTGTGGGTTATCACATAGCATCATTGAGCAGATTAAGAAGTATCTGGGACACTTCTGTTGGAGAAAGTATGGACAAGATTAAGATGGACGTGCACTCATATCTTGGGAAAAAAGTTTGTCAACCTAAGGATCAGGGAGGATTAGGAATTTTGGACATCTCAATTCACAACAAAACCTTAATGTTGAAAACCCTTTACAAATTCTTCAACGAGGTGGATCTACCTTGGGTCAAGATGATTTGGGCCTCATACTACAGTTCTCATTTGCCAGGACAGAGAATGGAAGGATCTAGCTGGTGGAAAAGCCACCACAAGCTACAACCTCTACTCAGATCAAACTTCCATTGCAGTATGGGAAATGGCCAATCTATTTTACTATGGCATGACAATTGGCTGGATGTTCCCGACACGAAAATTCCCAGAGCTCCATTCTTATGTAAGAAATGATCTTCAATTGGCTCCATCATGAATTTGAAGGGAAAATCCCTCGGATCTACTTCGCACTCCACTCTCAGAAGAAGCAGATGTTCAAGTTATTGAGCTTCAAAGACTAGTCTTAACACACTGGTCAGCACAAGGAAAAGACACCTGAAAGGGAGTTGGACAAGCACAAAGTTACTCATGCATTAAAATCTATAAAACCCATTTGCGCCAAACCAGAGGATAACCCATTGTTCAAATGGATTTGGAAAACTGCCAGTAGACTAAGACACAAAATATTTTTTTGCCTCTTGCATCATGACAAACCGAACACTAGAAATCTGCTAAAAACAAATTTGCTAAAAATGAATAACATGACCTTAGATTGCTATGTGAAAGCACAAGTGCTCCGAGGGTGATTTTGGTAATTAATGTCAACATATCTCTTGTTGGACTAATGCTTTTACCTAGTGTATTTCAGACAAGTTCAACAATGGCGTGGCAAGGACAAGAGGATGTGGAACCCTTCAAAATGCTAAGGACACATATTGGCAAAAGCTCAAGACTCTTAATTTTATATTTTAGTTCCAAGATCACATTGAGTCCATAGGAAAACCAATATTATTAAAAGGGGATGAGGTGCTGCTCTTGTGCCTCGAGAGCTTGCTTATCCTGTACCAGACATTCCCGGTCCTTCACGATGAGCACACGAGAGACTTCGAAGGCGATGATGGCCTTAGGGTTGTTTCCTTCCACACGTTAGTGCAAGATGTGTTGTCATCCTCCATTTGTGCGTGCGCGTCGGTGGCAGATGCACCACAGTTCGCCATGTACACTTCTGGCATGAAGGTAGAGATGTACGAGCTCTCGTACCCATCGGACTTGAAATCCTGTGTGGCAGAATGTAATCACCTTAAACCATGCCAAAAAGCTAAGGGGCAACATTGTCGGAAATTGCAAGTATCATGGGATGCGCGATACCAATCTTCACTCACTGATAGGGAGTGTGTCGTGGAATTGTCACGGCAGATGTCCTTGAGCTAGGACTTAGTCGTGGAGCCATCGCAGCTAGGAAGCTTGAAGAGGTTAATGCGGGACAAGGAACACGAGGGTTTATACTGGTTCGGCCCCTTATGGTGAAGGTAAAAGCCTACGTCCAGTTGAGGTGGTATTGATTAGGGTTACGATCACCAGGGAGCTAAACTGCTATGCCCGGCTCTCGATCAGATTGTTGTCGTCCTTAAACTGCTGCCGGGTCGTCCCTTTATATAGGGAGGCTGACGCCCTGCAGCTCTCAGAGTCCCGGCCGGCTCATAAGAGTGTCCGGCTCGGACTCTCAACTATTCTTGCCTTACACTACAAGTTCTACCATAATAATGATTGCAACTACGGGCCTTAAGCCATATCCGGGTCTTAAGCCCATCTTTGGCCCACCGTCTTTAAGCTTGGCGCCGGGCTTCTGGCAATGACCATATGAGTAACCCGGCCCCTCCTGGCGGGTGACTCTAAGGTCTATATCCTCAACATTAGGCCCCAGATTGATTTGAGCCGGCTCATGTCAATCTTCAATTCCTTCGACAGAAAAACCTCCGGCTTACAATTGTATGAAGGCCATAACCCGGCGTGACGTCATCCTCTGGACTCCGGGTAATCCGCCGTGATGTCATCTTCCATTAAATCCGTTTTTTACTCCGCTAGATCCGCAACGGATCTTTACCTTTACTGTCATCCCAAAAATCGAGGCGTTGCGTGGGGAGATAACCACGCCACGGTCTCCTTGATTCTCGCGCCCGCTTTACGAGCTCGCCTTATAAATAGGCCGGCCCGACGGGCCTTTCTCACTCTCCTTCCTCTGTCGTCTCCTTCCTCTCACTGTCCCGTGCTGCTCGAGCTTCGCCGCCGTCGCCGCCGCGGGTCTTCTCGTCGTCACCAGCTCAGGCCGCTGCATCACCCTGATCGGACCAGAGAAACGCGACAACCTCCGCAGCTCTCCAGCTCCTGTAAGTCCTGCTTGTCCTGTAGAATAGATCTGTCGTAGGGTTCGTCCGCGTTCTTCGTGTTCGTCGCCATTGCCACAAACTCCGGTAGTTTTCTTTCTTACTGCTCCTTCTGATCTTAGATCTGCATAGAACTAGTGCGGCGGTTGTTTGGTACTTATTTCAAATGCCAGTAGGTCTCTTTCCACTGCATAACGGCTTCGCTCGAGCTCAAGAACATCCGCGCGTCTGTTTCTAGGTCTAGAAACTTTTTATTTTACCCGACCATTTTGATCCAAAAGTTTTACTGCGATGTGTGAAACCTGTTTTACCACACTTAGTAAAAAACTGCAATCATTGAATCTCGGTGGTTTAGAGTTCCGGCTTAAAGAAACCACGCGCCGTAGAACCGTCCGGCTTAAAGAAACCATGCACCATAAAATTTTTCGGCTTAGCTGTGATAAGGCCTGTAGACGATCAAATTACTCTCAATCCCTCAGCGGCTTAAATAGCCCGATGCACTTAAGTGTATACCATTAGTCCCCTTCATAAGCCGCCACCTTGACATTGAACTGTAGATTTCCTCCGGCTCATAATTAACCCGGACATTTTTCCTTTTATCATAGACTGCCGACTTTCACCATGCCTCCCAAAGCTCCCAAAGCTTCCATCACTTGCAACTGGATGAGGTCCAATGTCACCAGTGAGACACTAGCAGATTTTGTTAAGTCCGGATACCTGCCCAAGAAGGACGTCATGTCCTACCGTGCCCCCGACCCGTCAGAAGAGAGACCACAGCCAAAGGACGGGGAGGTAGTGGTTTTTGCGGATCATATGAGCCGGGGCTTCGCACCGCCCGGTTCAAAGTTTTTCAGAGACGTCCTGAACTTCTTCGACCTGCGGCCTCAGGACATAGGACCCAACTCAATGTCCAACATCTGCAATTTCCAAGTGTTCTGCGAAGTTTATCTTGGAGAAGAACCTAGTCTGCTGCTCTTCAGAGAGCTTTTTTATTTGAACCGTCAGAATTAGTGCGCCAATGGGCCAAGTCTGGAGTTAGGTGGCATCTCCATCCAGCGGCGTAGGGACTGCCTTTTCCCTTACGCAGAACCGCCCAGCCACCCCAAGGACTGGAATCTGACGTGGTTTTACTGCCAAGACACGTCGCCGGCTGACGAGAGTCCGTTGCCCGGCTTTCGCCCCTCGCGTCTGGAGCCGACTCACCCACTGTCAGACAAGCTGACTCAAGCGGAGCGCCAACCTCTGCTCCCCACTATCAACAAGATCAAGGCTCTCCTGGGCAATGGTCTGAATGGAATCGACCTGGTCCGGGTCTGGATCTCATGGCGGGTGATCCCATTGAGCCGCCGCCCCGGCTTAATGTGTGAGTACACGGGCCGAAAAGATGACCCTCAGAGACACAGCCACAACGATCTTCCTGAAGACGTTGTAGAAGAGATGACCAAGGCTCTTTTGAACGAGAGCCTGGCAGACTGCGGAAGGACCGGGCTAGCCCCCTTCTGCAAGACCAACCCAGCCCCAGCGGTAAGCCGCTGATCTGAACATCTCATCTGAATTGTTTTAAAAAAAACCTCATTGCATTCTTCAGGCTGATGATAAGTTCTGGCGGGTCAAATACGACCATGAAGCGGCCAAGAAGGCCAGGAAGGCGAAGAAAGCCGCCAAGAAAGCCGCCCCTCGCAAGAAAGGAAGCAGGCCTACTGCTTCGGAGCTGATGCAATTAAGCGATAGCTCCGAGTCAGAGGTAACCCCCGAGCTTTTAAGTCCTTGATGTATTTGTTGTTTGTTGCTGTCCGCCTTATCAATATTTGCTCATTGACAGGATGACACCGGCGCAAGTAACCCGGTGGTTGAAGAGGTAATGTCACTTTCCTCCGACTCGGAGCCCTTGCCCAAGCTGAAAGTCCGAAGGGTAACCCGGAAAGTAAGCTTTTCACATCCTTTAGCTTATCAAGACCCTCAATTTATTTTGAAGCGACAGGTTCATGAAAGCCGGCGTCACACCCGGACCAACAAGGACACCGACCTCTCAGCCGGGTTACCCGACGCAACAAGGAAGCGCCGAACTGAGGTTATTTCCCACTTGTACCCTTTTCATCTGTTGGCGTGTATTATCCGTCAGCCACTCAACTCTTCTGACTCCAATTATCAGGAGAACTCCCCCTCTTCGGGCGACTCTATGCAGTCGAGTCTTCCGGCTTTCAAGACCGTGCCCGGGTAATGATAACCCTCTCATATTTGTTCTGGTCCTTGCTCATACTTTTTTTACTAACCTTTGTTGTTCCTTCAGTGCCTAGGCAAAACTCACCAAGAGGGCGAAGAAAACCAAGTCGGCCGGAGAGCCGGATTTGCCTGAGCCGGAAGTGACGGTCCAAGACCCGCCAGCTGCCTCCGCCCCCGAAGCCACCACTCCAACGGACACGGCACCTGTAGAAGCTTCTGCTGACCCGGAGGCCTCCGGCTCGGCTCAACCAACAAATGACCCGGACGTGGTAATCACCCGGACGGCATTTGTTGAGCCGGGGAGACCTACCACATTGGCTAAGTGCTCCGCGAAGGGGGAGTTGCTGCAGCCCCACCGGGTGAACCTGGACCTCTCCGACCACACCAACCTGAGCATTGGAGAGCTCGTCTCTGGCTACATCAGCCAAGTGCACAAGAGCCGGGACGCAGAGGTTGCCATGGTGAACCAGATCCAGCAAAATCTGAGGTATCCTTCTGCTATCCTCTTACTCACTGCATAGTTACTTTTATCATGCTAGCCCCCAAGTCGGCGACTTATGATTAAATATGTTGTAGACTTAGGGTCCGGCTTACTCAACTGAGCCGGCAGCTTGTAGATAGATACGTTCAATATGCATTAGCCCCCAAGTGCCAAGTGTCTTTGCTTGGAAAACGCTTGGGACTTAAAATTTATATAGTAACTGTTCATGTCATAACCCGGAAATGTATGCAGGCTGCTGGCAAAAAGCTAGAGGCTGACATGGCTGATCTCAAGAGCCGGCTGTAGATGCAAGAGATGGAGACCCGGAAGGCAAACGCCAAGTTCGTGTCCAGCATCGCCGCGCAAGAGAAGCTGAAGACGGAGTTCGACGCTGAGCGGAAGGCATGGGCCGAAGAAAAGGCCGCATTGGTGACCCGGGCTGAACAGGCAGAGAAGACTCTCTCCGAGAAGACCGCCGAGCTCTCCGGCCTAAAGCGCCAGCTGTCCCAGATGGTTGCTGCAATCTTCGGTAAGTCGTCTCACCGGCTTTCATCAAGCTTAGAATTTTCATATCTCATAATTCATCCTTGTCGGCGGCTTATCTGACTCTATTAAGCAGGTCCCAGAAGTACCAACCTCAACCAGAGCATGGTAACCAAGCTGAAGGCCATGTATACCCTGGTGGAGCAACTCTACACCGGGTCTCAGCGTGCCTTGGCTGTGGTGGCCCTCTCCAACAAGGTGCCGACTCACCTGGCGGAAGTCCTCCGCCGGCTCGCCGTTCTGCCTCAACGGATCCAAGAGCTGCGACGGGCCTCTGCGAGAGCCGGAGCAATCGCTGCGTTGAGCCGGGCCAAGGCGTTCTTGCCAGAGCTAGACCCGGCAGACATCGCCCTCGGCTACCCAAGCCTGAAGGAAGACGGCACCGCCTTTGATCAGAAGGACTTTGCAGCTTGCGTGAAGACTGTACGCCCGATGGCCACTCTTATTGGCAACGACACAGATCTGACCAAGTATCAGTCGGGTTACAATGCGGAGAATCAGAGGATCCCGACCCCTCGCTATGAAGCTCTGAGTTTAATCCCGCCGGCTCGTCAGCACACCTTCGCCCCGGAAATTGACCCGGCCGGGTTAATTGACGAGGAAGCCCAGTTCGAAGCTCTGAGCGGCATCGACTGGAAGTCTTCGACTTTCCAGATCCTGGGAACAGCCGGAGGAGAAGAAAGAGACGAGCCGGAGACATCAACCCAGCAAGCGTCGTAATTCTGCTGGCGGTTTACCAAACAATGCCTCACCCTTTTGGACTCAACGAGTCTTGTAATAGAGTAGGACCAACACTTTATCTTTGTCGTGCCATCGTGCACGTCTTGAATGCCGGAGTTTTATTGAAGTTGTCTCCTTTATGCTTCTCCGGGTTATTCATTCTCCTTAGTCTCAAGTAATTGTCTTTAACTATCCTGCATAGAAAGACGAATCACAAGTCTCCAGGCGGCTTACCGCCCTGAGAATCATATGTTTTAGATATATAACCCGGAATATGAATCAAAAAAGACTGGTCCTCAATTATATCCTTAATACAGCCGTAATAACACACTTAGCAGCCTGCAAGCATACTTCCTGTTTAGATAACCCGGGTAATAAGGTTGGTACCTTAATTCCGATTTACTTGTCTTAATGACACCCATTGTGTTCAACCAACACTGTAAACCAAAGTTAAACCGGCAAAGTGAGACCCGGCCGTACACACGTTGAAATAATCAGAAGAAACTTGCTACAAAACAGAAGAACTTAGGGACTTCCGGTTTGAATACGACCAGAGACCCGGCCCAAAGGGGTTATGCTAGGATTCGAATACGATCATATAGCCCCCAGTGGGTGTGGCGATGCCAATCAAGAGGGTATCGACAGCTATGTTCTCTTTGGTTCGAATACGACCCATGTTTGAACAGGAAGCCCCCAAATGACTTTAAGAATTGTTTAACGACGCTGATTCGAATACGATCCACGTCGGTTCTCAAAGGGTTTAAACTAAGATTCAAATATGATCAAAGAAAACTCCTCAATGAGCTCGGCACTTTGCCAATCAAATGGGTATCGACAGCTATGTTCTCTTTGGTTCGAATACGACCCATGTTTGAACAGGAAGCCCCCAAGTGACCTTACTACCTACGGCTAGATTCGAATACGATCATAAGCCAGATCCTCCTTCAAGTTATCATGTAATCTTGCAATGAAAACAACACATGCACATATGGAGGAGAAAAAAGGACAGAAGTCTTGCTTTATTGCTTATCATAATATATACATGGCTGAGAGAAATATGTACATTATGAGAGCCGGTGGCTCAAGTGTAGTAAGGCCGAAGCTGAGCTATGTTCCACAGCCGACGGGTTTCTTCCTCCGACTTACGTGAATCTTTGTGCTCCCGAATGTCAATGAGGTAATATGACCCGTTGTGCAAGTTCTTGCTGACCACAAAGGGCCCTTCCCAAGGCGGGGATAGCTTGTGTGCATCTGTTTGATCCTGGATGAGCCGGAGCACGAGATCGCCTTCCTGGAAGACCCGGGATTTAACCCGACGGCTATGATAACGGCGCAGGTCTTGTTGGTAAATCGCTGAACGGGCTGCCGCCACATCACGCTGTTCGTCCAACAAGTCAAGAGCATTTTGGCGCGCCTGTTCATTATCCGCCTCAACATAAGCCGCCACTCGAGGTGAGTCATGACGGATGTCACTGGGGAGGACTGCTTCTGCCCCATAAACCATGAAGAAAGGCGTAAAACCTGTAGACCTGTTAGGTGTAGTGTTGATGCTCCATAACACGGAGGGCAACTCCTCCACCCAACAACCCGGCGTCCGTTGCAAAGGGACCAAAAGCCGGGGCTTGATACCCTTCAGAATCTCCTGATTAGCTCTCTCAGCTTGACCATTGGATTGAGGATTACCCACTGAGGAAACATCAAGTCGGATATGCTCTCGTTGACAAAACTCCTCCATGGCGCCTTTGGAGAGATTGGTGCCATTGTCAGTTATGATGCTGTGTGGAAAACCAAAGCGAAAGATCACCTTCTTGATAAACTGAACCGCCGTGGCTGCATCACACTTGCTAACTGGCTCCGCTTCAACCCACTTGGTAAACTTGTCAACTGCCACCAAAAGGTGGGTCTTCTTATCCTTGGATCTTTTGAAAGGCCCAACCATATCCAGCCCCCAGACCGCAAAGGGCCAAGTAATTGGGATCATCCTCAGCTCTTGAGCCGGTACATGAGCCCGTCGCGAGAACCTTTGGCAACCATCACACTTACTGACCAAGTCCTCTGCATCAGCATGAGCTGTCAACCAATAAAAACCATGATGAAAAGCCTTGGCCACAAGGGACTTTGAGCCGGCGTGATGGCCACAATCCCCTTCATGAATCTCACGCAAGATCTCTTGCCCTTCCTCGGGGGAAACACAACGCTGAAACGCCCCTGTAACACTGCGATGATGCAGCTCGCCATCGATAACAATCATTGACTTAGCCCGCCGGGTTATTTGCCTGGCCAAAGTTTCATCCTCAGGCAACTCGCCCCGGGTCATGTAAGCCAGATACGACATTGTCCAGTTTGGTATGATATGGAGAGCCGCCACCAGTCGTGCCTCCGGGTCAGGGACGGCCAAATCTTCCTCTGTAGGCAACTTAACAGAAGGATTATACAGGACATCCAGGAAAGTATTAGGCGGCACCGACTTTCGCTGAGAGCCTAGCCGGCTTAAAGCATCAGCCACCTCGTTCCTCCTGCGATCAATGTGCTCTACCTGGTAGCCCTGAAAGTGCCCTGCAATGGCATCAACTTCGCGGCGATAAGCCGCCATGAGAGGGTCCTTAGAGTCCCACTTGCCTGATACTTGTTGAGCCACCAAGTCTGAGTCACCAAAACACCTCACCCGGCTCAAGCTCATCTCCTTAGCCATCCGAAGGCCGTGGAGCAAGGCCTCGTACTCAGCCGCATTGTTAGTGCAAGGAAACATCAATTGTAGCACATAATGGAACTTGTCACCCTTAGGGGAAGCCAATACAACTCCAGCCCCCGAGCCCTCCAACTGCCTGGACCCGTCGAAGTGAATAGTCCAATATGTGTTATCCGGCTTTTGCTCGGGCACTTGTGACTCTGTCCAATCATTGATGAAATCCACCAGGGCCTGAGATTTAACAGCAGTGCGTGGCACATATTTGAGACCGTGAGGTCCGAGCTCGATAGCCCACTTAGCCACTCTCCCTGTGGCCTCTCTGATTTGAATGATATCACCAAGAGGGGCAGAACTGACCACGGTTATGGGATGACCCTGGAAATAATGCTTAAGCTTCCGGCTTGCCATGAACACACCATAAACAAGCTTCTGCCAATGTGGATACCGTTGTTTGGACTCAATGAGCACTTCGCTGACATAGTAAACCGACCGCTGAACCGGATGCTCCTTACCCTCTTCCTTGCGTTCCACCACCACAGCCACACTGACGGCTCGTGTGTTTGCCGCCACGTACAGTAATAAGGGCTCTTTATCAACCGGAGCAGCAAGGACTGGGGGCTCTGCCAACTGCTTCTTCAAATCCTCAAAAGCGGTATTAGTTGCATCATTCCAGACAAAGTTATCAGTTTTCTTCATCAACTGATATAATGGCATGGCCTTCTCACCCAAACGGCTTATAAACCGGCTTAAAGCAGCGATGCGACCAGCCAAGCGCTGAACATCATTTATACACGCCGGCTTAGCCAGAGAGGTGATGGCCTTGATCTTCTCCGGGTTAGCTTCAATGCCTCTGTCAGAAACCAAGAAACCCAAAAGTTTACCTGCGGGAACACCAAAAACACACTTGGTCGGGTTAAGCATCATCTTGTAGACCCGGAGATTATCAAAGGTTTCTCTCAAATCATCTATCAGGGTTTCCGCCTTTATGGATTTAACCACAATGTCGTCCACATAAGCATGAACATTGCGCCCAATCTGTTTATGAAGACAGTTCTGTACGCAACGCTGATAAGTCGCCTGTGCACACTTGAGTCCAAAGGGCATGGAGACATAGCAGAAGGCTCCAAAGGGAGTGATGAATGCTGTCTTCTCCTGGTCCTTAACTGCCATTTTAATCTGATGATATCCGGAATAGGCGTCCAAGAAACTTAAGCGCGCACAACCTGCCGTAGCATCAATAATTTGATCAATACGGGGAAGGGCAAAAGGATCAGCCGGACACGCCTTGTTTAAGTCCGTGTAGTCCACACACATCCGCCAAGTGCCATTCTTCTTGAGTACGAGCACCGGTTTAGCTAACCACTCTGGGTGAAAGACTTCAACGATAAACCCGGCCGCCAAGAGCCGGGCCACCTCTTCACCAATAGCTTTCCGCCTCTCTTCATTAAACCGCCGAAGGAACTGCCTGACCGGCTTAAATTTCGGATCAACATTGAGAGTGTGCTCAGCGAGTTCTCTAGGTACACCTGGCATGTCAGAAGGTTTCCATGCAAAGATGTCCCTATTCTCACGGATGAACTCGATGAGCGCGCTTTCCTATTTCGGATCCAGGTTGGCACTGATGTTGAACTGCTGAGATGAATCTCCTGGAACGAAATCAACAAGTTTAGTCTCATCAGCCGACTTAAATTTCATCGCCGGCTCATGCTCCGTAGTCGGCTTTTTCAGAGAGGTCATATCTGTTGGGTCAACATTGTCCTTGTAAAACTTCAACTCCTCTGTTGCACAAACAGATTCTGCATAAGCTGCATCGCCTTCCTCACACTCCAGGGCCACTTTCCGGCTGCCGTGAACCGTAATGGTCCCATTGTGACCCGGCATCTTGAGCTGTAAGTACACATAACACGGCCGAGCCATGAACTTGGCGTAAGCCGGCCGTCCAAATATAGCATGATACGGACTTCTTACCTTAACCACCTCAAAGGTCAATTTCTCCACCCTGTAGTTGTTCTCATCTCCAAAGGCCACTTCCAATTCGATCTTGCCGACTGGATAAGCCGACTTACCAGGTACCACATCGTGGAAAATAGTGTTGGACTGGCTGAGGTTCTTATCAATCAACCCCATACGACGGAACGTCTCATAATAGAGGATGTTGATGCTGCTGCCTCCATCCATGAGCACCTTAGTAAACTTATATCCTCCCACTTGAGGAGCCACCACTAGGGCCAAGTGGCCCGGGTTATCCACCCGGGGAGGGTGATCCTCCCTACTCCACACTATAGGCTGCTCAGACCACCGCAAGTAGCGTGGAACCGCCGGCTCAACAGCATTCACAGCCCTCTTATGAAGCTTCTGATCTCGCTTACACAGGCTGGTGGTAAACACATGGTACTGTCCATCGCTAAGCTGCTTTGGATTGGTATGATAACCCCCCTGCTGCTGTTGATGACCCTGGCCAGACTGTTGATTGAAGCCCCCTTGACCGTTCTGAGGATTAGAATTTGAGCCGCCGCCCGGGCCATGGAAACCGCCGGCGCCTGAGCCGCCGCCCGGGCCGTTGTAATTCTTAAAGGCCTTCATGATTGCACAGTCCTTCCATAGATGAGTCGCCGGCTTCTCTCTAGATCCATGCCTTGGACAAGGCTCATTCAACAGCTGCTCCAGCGTCGGGCCTGACCCGCCGCCTCGGGGAGGGGGCCCCACGGTGGGCGCCAACTGTCGTGGAATTGTCACGGCAGATGTCCTCGAGCTAGGACTTAGTCGTGGAGCCATCGCAGCTAGGAAGCTTGAAGAGGTTAATGCGGGACAAGGAACACGAGGGTTTATACTGGTTCGGCCCCTTATGGTGAAGGTAAAAGCCTATGTCCAGTTGAGGTGGTATTGATTAGGGTTACGATCACCAGGGAGCTAAACTGCTATGCCCGGCTCTCGATCAGATTGTTGTCGTCCTTAAACTGCTGCCGGGTCGTCCCTTTATATAGGGAGGCTGACGCCCTGCAGCTCTCAGAGTCCCGGCCGGCTCATAAGAGTGCCCGGCTCGGACTCTCAACTATTCTTGCCTTACACTACAAGTTCTACCATAATAATGATTGCAACTACGGGCCTTAAGCCATATCCGGGTCTTAAGCCCATCTTTGGCCCACCGTCTTTAAGCTTGGCGCCGGGCTTCTGGCAATGACCATATGAGTAACCCGGCCCCTCCTGGCGGGTGACTCTAAGGTCTATATCCTCAACAGAGTGGATCACTATAAGCACATTGAAAGAACATGCGGCGCCCCCATATTTGGTTTTGGTAATTGATGACATTGTCTATGGACTAATGGTTGACTTGAGTTATATTTGAAGGATTTGTCCATAGGCATTTCTTGAAGTCCATGTGTTGGTTTCAAGGAGTTTATGATTTGACCAAGGTGCTATTCAAGGAATTATCCCAAGATTGGTCATGTAGAAGACATGATACAAGGTTGATCACAACTAAGTCAAAGAATGAATCAAGTTGATCAACACACAAAGTGTAGAAGATGTACCGAAAGGGGTCAACTGATCCCATGGTATGGTAAGCACTGTCCATTACACTTTGTGTAGTAATACATGGTCTACGTGAGAGTTCTATGTGGGTTTAGGTATGTTTCCATGGGCTTGCGTCAAGAGGAATATCTCATACAACCCATAGAGGATGACATCAAGTGGTGATTTTCATCAAGATTGCGGTGTGAAGTTCAAGTGGAGCATCACGAAGAGATCATGCTTGAAGCTTGCCGTCCATTGTGGTGACAATGGTCTTGTGAAGATGTTCCGAAGAGTGGCTCACCCATAGTAGAGTATGGAGGAGCAATCTACTAGTCTTCATCGAGCCAACGCAATCACGAAAGGTGGTCCACCTTGAGGGAGTCAAGATCGTCATCATCTAGCTCAAGTGGACTATGTGCAAGGCAAAGGTTTGCCCTTGATAGGTTGTGTATTTTACCGGTCTCATGGTGGTAGTTGGGAGACCGGGTTATAGGTTCGTTTGTCGTACTATCAAGGGGGGCTCTCAAGTTAGTAGCTTGATTGTATCGTTCGTAGAGAGCTAAAACCATTGCATCACTGCATCATCTTTCTTGGTTCTTGTTTGATGTTTATCTTTGTGAGTTTTAGGGCTTATGTTCATCGTCATGACAAGCTTGAGTTCATAAAAAACAGAGTCATATATGCATCTTCTATGATGCTTTCTATTGGGGAACGCAATATTTCAAAAAAATTACCTACGATCACACAAGATCTATCTAGGAGATGCATAGCAACGAGACGGGAGAGTGTTTCCACGTACCCTCGTAGACCGAAAGCGGAAGCGTTTAGTAACGCGGTTGATGTAGTCGAACGTCTTCGTTGTAACGCCCGGATAATTAGGCTACAGTAAACCTCTGTTAAAGATGCCACGTTACCACGGTTACTGTTGATAAACTCGCGTTAGTTCAAAACGATTCAAATTCAAATTTAAAATATAGGCAAACAGTAAATGTTTTCAAACATAAAAACTAAAATATTCTTATTATGGCAAATAATTCATAGGATATATTGGTGGAGAGACCAAACTTTGATAAAATGTTTTAGGGCTCTAAAGTAATTAAAACAGCAGCAAAAACAATTAAATTAATGCCTTTTATAAAGTTATAATAATATAACTAATTTAATAATGTGCCAAAATAATTGTGGCAGTGGACTAATTAGTAATACTAATTTAGGTGCTCATTTGGCATTTTATAAAACTAAAATAAAAGGAAGTTTAGATGGAAACAGTAAAGAAATAAAATAATAAAAATAAGAAAATAGAAAAGTCTTTAAAAAAGGAAGAAAAGTGAGAGAGGCCCCCTGCCGCTCATGGGCCACGGCCACCGAACCGGCCCAGCCGGCGCTCCCTTATCCCCTCACCCCGACAGAAACCCTAGCCCCACTCGCCCACTCCCCCCCCCCGCACGACGCCCACTCCCCTCGCTCCTCTCCTCCCCACTCGCCTGTTCTGGATCGACGGGAGGGACCCGATCTCGCGCCGCCTCGCGACCTCGACCCCGGCGCCCATCGCCGGCGCCACCACGCCGCCGCTGCCTCATCTTCCTCCTGCGCCTCCCCCTCTTCCGCGATCTGGATACGCCGCCGCCCGAGTACCTCGCCGGAGGCCACGACGCCGGAGCCACCACGCCGGCCTGCCTCCTCGCCTCCTCATCTCTCTCCTCGATGGAGCGCCCTCCCCGTCTGCCTCCTCGCCTCAACGCCGCGGTGCCAAAGCCGTCGCCGGTGCTGCCTCGCCGGACGACCCCGACCTCGTCGCCGCCGTCCGTCTACCTCAGGCCCTCCCCGAGCACGCGATTGCACAACGATAGGCTCGATGTGAGCCTCTTCCCGTCCCCTCTCGCGCCTTGGTCGCGCTCGCTGCGACCCATGTCCACCTACGCCCGCGCCATCACCGCTCGCCTCGCCATGCTGCTTCTGCGCGCCCCCCAGCGATGAGTCCTCAGCCCCGACGCGCGGCCCCGCCGCCCGGGTCCAACGCCCGTCCGCCACCGCTCCCCGCTGCCCCCGCGCCTGACAGAGCCCCTCTCCCGCCACTGCCGCTGCCTCGGCTCACCGCTGTCGGGCGCAGCTCCGGCAGGCCTCACCGCGGCCGGGCCCGGGTCAGCCTCGCCCGTTAGCCCACGCCCGCAACCGGCCTGAGCCACTGATGAACGGGACCCACACCCCTGTTAAAACGACAATTAGAAATAAAAATAAAAGATTATAAAATATATATATATATAACCATTAATTAATTAAGTTTGCTTAATTAACTTAAAATAATTGCTAATTAGCTAACTAAAACTGTTAATTAGTAAATCAGTGAATGACAGGAGCCCCACCCCCCTGTTGACCAGTCAAACGTTGACTGGTCAACTGGGACCCCCTGGACCCACTGTCAGCCCCTTAGTGTATTTTGTGTGCACTATGCTGGTTGCACTTAGCTTTTTATCCATTTATTTTTGAATTAAATAAAATGCAGAAATTCTTTAAATATTTGGAAAATCATATAAATTAATTCGTAACTCGGATGAAAATACTTTGTACATGAAAGTTGCTCAGAACGACGAGACGAATCCGAATACGCAGCCCGTTCGTCCGCCACGCGTCCCTAGCATAGTGAACCTGCAACATTTCACCTCCGGTTCATCTGTCCGAAAACGTGAAACACCAGGGATACTTTCCCGGATGTTTCCCCTTTCGCCGGTATCACCTATCCCTATGTTAGGTCACCCCTAGCACAATGTATCTCCGCGTCTTGCTTTGTGTTACATTTGATTGCTCTGTTATTTATTGTGTTCCCCCTCCGTTACTTCTTTCCGGTAGACTCCGAGACCGCTGTCGATGTTCGTGTGTTCGACTACATCGAAGACGACCCCTCCTACTTGCCAGACCAACCAGGCAAGCCCCCCCCCCCTTGATCACCAGATATTGCCTATTCCTTCTCTATACTGCTTGCATTAGAGTAGTGTAGCATGTTACTGCTTTCGGTTAATCCTATACTGATGCATAGCCTATCATTGTTGCTACAGTTGTTACCCTTACCTGCTATCCTACTACTTAGTATAGGATGCTAGTGTTCCATCAGTGGCCCTACACTCTTGTCCATCTGCCATGCTATACTACTGGGCCGTGATCACTTCGGAAGGTGATCACGGGTATATACTATATAATTTATATACATGACACATGTGGTGACTAAAGTCGAGTTGGCTCGTTGAGTACCCGCAAGTGATTCTGGTGTGGGGGCTGAAAGGCCAGGTGGCTCCATCCTGGTAGAGGTGGGCCTGGGTTCCTGACGGCCCCCGACTGTTACTTTGTGGCGGAGCGACAGGGCAGGTTGAGACCACCTAGGAGAGAGGTGGGCCTGGCCCTGGTTGGCGTTCGCGGATACTTAACACGCTTAACGAGATCTTGCTATTTGATCCTAGTCTGGCCATTTGGTCTATACGCACTAACCAACTACGCGGGAACAGTTATGGGCACTCGACGTCGTGGTATCAGCCGAAGCCTTCGTGACGTCAGCGACTGAGTGGCGCACGCCGGATTGGACTGGAACGCCACTAGGCTAGGTCTGCTTCCGGCCGCGTTCGCAACGTGCAGGTGTGCAATGGGCGATGGGCCCAGACCCCTGTGCCATAGGATTTAGACCGGCGTGCTGACCTCTCTGTTGTGCCTAGGTGGGGCTGCGACGTGTTGATCTTACGAGGCCGGGCATGACCCAGAAAAGTGTGTCCGGCCAAATGGGATCGAGCGTGTTGGGTTATGTGGTGCACCCCTGCAGGGAAGTTTATCTATTCGAATAGCCGTGTCCCTCGGTAAAAGGATGACCCGGAGTTGTACCTTGACCTTATGACAACTAGAACTGGATACTTAATAAAACACACCCTTCCAAGTGCCAGATATAACCCGGTGATCGCTCTCTAACAGGGCGACGAGGAGGGGATCGCCGGGTGGGATTATGCTATACGATGCTACTTGGAGGACTTCAATCTACTCTCTTTTACATGCTGCAAGATGGAGGCTGCTAGAAGTGTAGTCTTCGACAGGATTAGCTATCCCCCTCTTATTCTGGCATTCTGCAGTTCAGTCCACCGATATGGCCCTTTACACATATACCCATGCATATGTAGTGTAGCTCCTTGCTTGCGAGTACTTTGGATGAGTACTCACGGTTGCTTTTCTCCCTCCTTTTCCCCTTTCGATTCTACCTGCTTATCGCAACCAGATGCTGGAGTCCAGGAGCTAGAGATCCCGAGGATGATTCTACATGGAGTTCGGCTTCGAGGAGTAGTTAGGAGGTCCCAGGCAGGAGGCCTTGCCTTTTCGATCGTTGCTACTTTTGTGCTAGCCTTCTTAAGGCAAACTTGTTTAACTTATGTCTGTACTCAGATATTGTTGCTTCCGCTGACTCGTCTATGATCGAGCACTTGTACTCGAGCCCTCGAGGCCCCTGGCTTGTATTATGATGCTTGTATGACTTATTTATGTTTTAGAGTTGTGTTGTGATATCTTCCCGTGAGTCCCTGATCTTGATCGTACACGTTTGCGTGCATGATTAGTGTACGGTCAAATTGGGGGCGTCACAAGTTGGTATCAGAGCCAACTGCCTGTAGGAATCCCCCTTTCCAGCTCCTTGGCCGAAGTCGAGTCTAGTCATTGAAAAAACTTTTACTAACATGACTGTGTGGCTTACGGGCCCACGTCGCCATTGGGTGGTATTAGGATCTTTTACTCCTTGTCTATACTCTGGGACTCTGATCTCTCTTCTATTCGGGTTAAGTGAGTTTTGCTAAATCTAACATTAGGATCTCGTTATCACTTTCACCCGGAGAGCCCCTTATTACTGATGATCGTCTGCTGCACGTGAAGACCCTGAAGATACTCTCCGCTGATAACCCGAGAACTTGTGTTCATCGCTTTTGCAATTCCCTTTCATCGATAAACTCCTATGGATAACCACATATACTCGCCATTCATACAATGTTTCCCAGTTGATCTTGTTATTACAAGATACCCCGAATTTCTCTCTGTTGTTCCGAGAATCCTTTGAGCTTACTGCCTTGCTGTTCTTTGTCACCTGAATACCCCTACGGAAAATTCTCGCACTTACCGAGTATCCGCTCATCCCCAGTTGATTCAAGTATTTCACAAAAGTGTTCAAAATACCATTCGATCTTCCGAAAATCCTCAAGAGCCTTTTGCTCTTGAAATTCTTGCTTACTTGCATTATGATTAATCTTAAGTCTCGTAATCTTATTGGCATCTCTTGTCATTATCATTTTGAGTCCGTTGATTCAATCTGTTGCGAATGCTCGCAATCCTCAATCAGAGCCTAGAATTCATCCTTCCGGCTCAGACGTCATTTGAAATGTGAGCTGGTTCTCGCCAATCAAATTGTCGTCGATTTTGCCCCTATTTTTATTGAACTTATCCATCCTTGATCAGAGCGTCTGTTTCTGATCCTTCGCTTTGTAAATCATAATTCCTTTGCAATTGAGCTCTAAGTTACTTAGTTGTTTCTATAATCCAAGGTCTTTGCATTGATTCTACCTCTGGTTGTGTGCCGGTACTCACATCAGATCCTTTATGGACCATCAGAACCTTGTTGGATTTTATCCGACAACGTCCTTCATATTCAATCACTTTGGAAGTTCTTTCCCTGATACATAATGCCTTTAGTAAATTGTATCCTCTCGTTTTGTCACCCATGCTCTACTATCGAGCTTGAGTTATTTACCCCTGAAGCTTGTGGTATATGTTTCCATGGTGCCCCGATGGGTTGAACCTATGCCTTTCATAGTATGTGTGAACTCGAAAGTTTTCATGAGTCATACTCTTCTGGTATTTTGCTAGATAAAATTTTTCAACACTGCAACTTCATCAAACGCGAGAAGTGAATGAAAGGGTATGCATTGGAGAAGTGGGAGTCGACCTTGAACTTTGTGTTCATGCCCATGGACACGATGTAGATCCTATCATAGAAGCTTCTTGTAATAATAACTATTTCCTTGATATGATATCGTCTAGTATCTGTGTATTGATCCTTTTGCAATCGTGGTTCCGGCCATGTTCTCCTTTAAATACCATTTCTCGTGCAAGTTTAAGCACTTGTCCTCTGCAGAGCAATACCCCCCCGTCCAACCTCTACTTTGGTCTGTCGTCGAGTATTACCCCCCTGGTATCTCGAGAATGCCAAGGAACTACTTAACTTCTTATGAGTTCTTCATCAACTAATATTCTTGCCGATTCCATTTTTCCAACGGGTTCTGAGTTGTTAGAACCCCTCAAAGACACCGATAAGTGAATCAATTCCGCACTCCGATTCAATAACTCTAAGTAATTTTTGTGGCTTACGAGTTTAATAATCCTTCAAGTCATTCCTAGCCTGCTCGGCTATATCATTATCGTGCCAAATTTTAACTGTGCTACCTGGTTCTTCTTCCCGGAGCATAATTTACGACGATGAGCTAAGCTTACGTCGATCTTCCTCGTCATATCATTCTTCCTTGAACAACAAGCTTGATTTCAAGTTTGTGTCATACCCGTGGTTCGAATAACCTTTTGCTTCATCCTACCTTTTAGCTTGATGTCATCGTTGATCGATTACATCTTCATGAAATCTCTCGACAAATGTGTCGTGATCATCATCTACATTCTGAGCTCTTCCAAGATATCTATCGAAATTCAGGATGAGAAATACCATCCTTGCCCCTCGGTGAATTGTGTTATCATCGACAACATTCTTGCCTCCCCCCAACACAAACTTGTTCATATTTTGTGTTCTATCTTGATTTCCCTGCTATCCAACCTATGTTATGTTCTACCGTGGAGTATTACCATCTTTGATGTCAAGAATGTCGTGACCATTACTCCACCTCTTAAGAATTCTTGGTACAGTGATACTTCTCACCATCACCATTCTTTCTTGGTCCCCGTGTTGTTTCTAAACGAAATACCGACAAATGGTCTGTGATGTGTAAATTCTAAACTTCTAGCAACCCTATTGCTTTGAAGTTATTGGTCTATAGTTTCATTCTATGCCTATGGCTTAATGAATCATCATTCGAACATTGATCGTGCTACCTAGCCCATATTTCGGGTGCACATTTCAACCAATGTTTAACTGTGTATGTTTTCCTCGAGCATACATCATTAAGTCATTCAATCTAGCTAATGTTATCTCCTTGTTCACATAGTTGTGGAAATCCATCTTTTGGAAATCTCAATGGAATGTCGCTGAGTCCATCAGCCACCTCCTAACCCTCTCCTTGGTTTAATGATGAACTCTTGTTTCGGAACTTGCTTTCATAGTTCATTTCCCGAGAATCTTACAATGTCATCCCATCAATTTGTGTTGCACTTTTCTTCTCAGACATCCTGAGTCTGAGGTATCCTGACACTAATCAGATCTGAATCTCGGTCAGATATGATGGTTGGGACATTTTCCAACAGTCGTAACATTGGTCCTTACGTTAACCGGTAAGGTGATGTCGTGCCTTGCACACCTGGCCGGAGGCCCTATTGTTATAGATTCCTTTTCAACCAGGTTAAACATTCTTCCATGAGGAAATTGTAAGACTTATTCTACTAGTTGTTCCTGATGAATCCTTCGTGTATCCAAAGACTGACCTTTGCTTGAAGACCATGTCAATACTATCTCGAAGCATGTCTGTGCTACTCCAATCATCAATAAGAGCATTTGAAGCACAATGCTAAATTCTCTTTATCAATTATCCAAACACCATTGTATGGGTAATGTCATGAACTTTCTCTCCCCTTTCCTAAAGGGTTTTCTACGTTATATCCTGTCATGGATATCATGCTCTGTTTGTCCTTGGGAAGGATATACCCTTGAGATTTGTGTTTAAACACATTTTCCTTTCCATTGTTCTGTTTAATATGAAGATCACATTTTCCTTTCCATTGTTTGGTTTAACCTTTCTTGTGATCTATATGATCTAAGCAGTAATATTCTCCTGCTTATGTAAACACCTCGTTGTACAATTCTGTCAGCAAGACCCTGTTACTATTGTTAATGACATTCTGGTAGCCACCGATGGACGAGAACTTTGCCTATTGGTCCGCCTCGTTCAACGAGCAGGAAAATGGTTCTCTTCGTCCCTCGCCCTTGGTACCGACGATGTTGCTGACATATAACTGACAGGCTACCCTCTGACATGCCTTGCTATCATGATCGTGCAAGATGTCACCGCCCTTCCTACTTTTAACCCACATGGTGGGCCCATAACCCACAGTTCCACAGGATTGAAACCTGACTCTCCTATACACCCTGTTGTCGAAGTTATTCCTCGAGCTTGACTTCGTATGTGATTCACGGGCCACCTGCCTAGTGATCTATTCTGGTACCAGACGCAATACTTTCCCATTTGCTCTGAACCCCTATCACATTTCGTTTCAGGCAACGAACGATTGCATGCCCGCTCGAAACTTCCCATGATACCTCCTTACTTTGCTCTCGATATTTTCTTAAGTTTTAGTTCGAGAGTTACTTCCCGCCACCATCCTCGATGTTATCGACCAGTTAGTCAACCTTGCAGAGGTTTGTTCTTCCGGAATAACCACCCTTATTCTTTTGTAAGTACGATGGAGTTCCCAAAGAAAGGATGCCGACTTCATCATGATGTTCTGAAGCAGAGAAATAAGGACATCCACGAAGCGGGTCAACTACTTCAGGGAGAGCAAAAATGAATGAGAAGATCCATTAGGATGTCGTAACCAAATCTTTCCCCCTTGCTCTACCCCTTAAATCTCGGGACGAGATTTCTTGTAGTGGAGGAGAATTGTAACGCCCGGATAATTAGGCTACAGTAAACCTCTGTTAAAGATGCCACGTCACCACGGTTACTGTTGATAAACTCGCGTTAGTTCAAAACGATTCAAATTCAAATTTAAAATATAGGCAAACAGTAAATGTTTTCAAACATAAAAACTAAAATGTTCTTATTATGGCAAATAATTCATAGGATATATTGGTGGAGAGACCAAACTTTGATAAAATGTTTTAGGGCTCTAAAGTAATTAAAACAGCAGCAAAAACAATTAAATTAATGCCTTTTATAAAGTTATAATAATATAACTAATTTAATAATGTGCCAAAATAATTGTGGCAGTGGACTAATTAGTAATACTAATTTAGGTGCTCATTTGGCATTCTATAAAACTAAAATAAAAGGAAGTTTAGATGGAAACAGTAAAGAAATAAAATAATAAAAATAAGAAAACAGAAAAGTCTTTAAAAAAAGGAAGAAAAGTGAGAGAGGCCCCCTGCCGCTCCTGGGCCACGGCCACCGAACCGGCCCAGCCGGCGCACCCTTATCCCCTCACCCCGACAGAAACCCTAGCACCACTCGCCCACACCCCCCCCCGCACGACGCCCACTCCCCTCGCTCCTCTCCTCCCCACTCGCCTGTTCTGGATCGATGGGAGGGACCCGATCCCGCGCCGCCAAGCGACCTCGACCCCGGCGCCCATCGCCGGCGCCACCATGCCGCCGCTGCCTCATCTTCCTCCTGCGCCTCCCCCTCTTCCGCGATCTGGATACGCCGCCGCCCGAGTACCTCGCAGGAGGCCACGACACCGGAGCCACCACGCCGGCCTGCCTCCTCGCCTCCTCATCTCTCTCCTCGAAGGAGCGCCGTCCCCGTCTGCCTCCTCGCCTCAACGCCGCGGTGCCGAAGCCGTCGCCGATGCTGCCTCGCCAGACGACCCCGACCTCGTCGCCGCCGTCCGTCTACCTCAGGCCCTCCCCGAGCACGCGATTGCACAATGACAGGCTCGATGTGAGCCTCTTCCCATCCCCTCTCGCGCCTTGGTCGCGCTCGCCGCGACCCACGTCCACCTACGCCCGCGCCATCGCCGCTCGCCTCGCCATGCTGCTTCTGCGCGCCCCCCAGCGATGAGTCCTCAGCCCCGACGCGCGGCCCCGCCGCCCGGGTCCGACGCCCGTCCGCCACCGCTCCCCGCTGCCCCCGCGCCTGACAGAGCCCCTCTCCCGCCACTGCCGCTGCCTCGGCTCGCCGCTGCCGGGCGCAGCTCCAGCAGGCCTCACCGCGGCCGGGCCCGGGTCAGCCTCGCCCGTTAGCCCACGCCCGCAACCGGCTTGAGCCACTGATGAACGGGACCCACACCCCTGTTAAAACGACAATTAGAAATAAAAATAAAAGATTATAAATATATATATAACCATTAATTAATTAACTTTGCTTAATTAACTTAAAATAACTACTAATTAGCTAACTAAAACTGTTAATTAGTAAATCAGTGAATGATAGGGGGCCCCACCCCCCTTTTGACCAGTCAAACATTGACTGGTCAACTCGGACCCCCTGGACCCACTGTCAGCCCCTTAGTGTATTTTTGTGTGCACTATGCTGGGTGCACTTAGCTTTTTATCCATTTATTTTCGAATTAAATAAAATGCAGCAATTCTTTAAATATTTGGAAAATCATATAAATTAATTCGTAACTCGGATGAAAATACTTTGTACATGAACAGAACGACGAGACGAATCCGAATACGCAGCCCGTTGGTCCGCCACGCGTCCCTAGCATAGTGAACCTAGAACATTTCACCTCCGGTTCATCTGTCCGAAAACGTGAAACACCGGGGATACTTTCCCGGATGTTTCCCCTTTCGCCGGTATCACCTATCCCTACGTTAGGTCACCCCTAGCACAACGTATCGCCGCGTCTTGCTTTGTGTTACATTTGATTGCTCTATTATTTATTGTATTCCCCCTCCGTTACTTCTTTCCGATAGACTCCGAGACCGCTGCCGATGTTCGTGTGTTCGACTACATCGAAGACGACCCCTCCTACTTGCCAGAACAACCAGGCAAGCCCCCCCCCCTTGATCACCAGATATCGCCTATTCCTTCTCTATACTGCTTGCATTAGAGTAGTGTAGGATGTTACTGCTTTCGGTTAATCCTATACTGATGCATAGCCTGTCATTGTTGCTACAGTTGTTACCCTTACCTGCTATCCTACTACTTAGTATAGGATGCTAGTGTTCCATCAGTGGCCCTACACTCTTGTCCGTCTGCCATGCTATACTACTGGGCCGTGATCACTTCGGGAGGTGATCACGGGTATATACTATATACTTTATATACATGACACATGTGGTGACTAAAGTCGGGTCGGCTCATTGAGTACCCGCAAGTGATTCTGGTGAGGGGGCTGAAAGGACAGGTGGCTCCATCCCGGTAGAGGTGGGCCTGGGTTCCTGACGGCCCCCGACTGTTACTTTGTGGCGGAGCGACAGGGCAGGTTGAGACCACCTAGGAGAGAGGTGGGCCTGGCCCTGGTCGGCGTTCGCGGATACTTAACATGCTTAACGAGATCTTGCTATTTGATCTGAGTCTGGCCATTTGGTCTATACGCACTAACCAACTACGAGGGAACAGTTATGGGCACTCGACGTCGTGGTATCAGCCGAAGCCTTCGTGACGTCAGCGACTGAGTGGCGCGCGCCGGATTGGACTGGAATTCCACTAGGCTAGGTCTGCTTCCGGCCGCGTTCGCAACGTGCAGGTGTGCAATGGGCGATGGGCCCAGACCCCTGCGCCATAGGATTTAGACCGGCGTGCTGACCTCTCTGTTGTGCCTAGGTGGGGCTGCGACGTGTTGATCTTACGAGGCCGGGCATGACCCAGAAAAGTGTGTCCGGCCAAATGGGATCGAGCGTGTTGGGTTATGTGGTGCACCCCTGCAGGGAAGTTTATCTATTCGAATAGCCGTGTCCCTCGGTAAAAGGATGACCCAGAGTTGTACCTTGACCTTATGACAACTAGAACTGGATACTTAATAAAACACACCCTTCCAAGTGCCAGATATAACCCGGTGATCGCTCTCTAACAGGGCGACGAGGAGGGGATCGCCGGGTAGGATTATGCTATACGATGCTACTTGGAGGACTTCAATCTACTCTCTTCTACATGCTGCAAGATGGAGGCTGCCAGAAGCGTAGTCTTCGACAGGATTAGCTATCCCCCTCTTATTCTGGCATTCTGCAGTTCAGTCCACCGATATGGCCCTTTACACATATACCCATGCATATGTAGTGTAGCTCCTTGCTTGCGAGTACTTTGGATGAGTACTCACGGTTGCTTTTCTCCCTCTTTCCCCCCTTTCCATTCTACCTGGGTGTCGCAACCAGATGCTGGAGTCCAGGAGCTAGAGATCCCAAGGATGATTCTACATGGAGTTCGGCTTCGAGGAGTAGTTAGGAGGTCCCAGGCAGGAGGCCTTGCCTTTTCGATCGTTGCTACTTTTGTGCTAGCCTTCTTAAGGCAAACTTGTTTAACTTATGTCTGTACTCAGATATTGTTGCTTCCGCTGACTCGTCTATGATCGACCACTTGTATTCGAGCCCTCGAGGCCCCTGGCTTGTATTATGATGCTTGTATGACTTATTTATATTTTAGAGTTGTGTTGTGATATCTTCCCGTGAGTCCCTGATCTTGATCGTACACGTTTGCGTGCATGATTAGTGTACGGTCAAATCGGGAGCGTCACATTCGTGATCCAACCAATCCAAGTACCGAACGTACGGCACCTCCGTGTTCAGCACACGTTCAGCACAATGACGTCCCTCGAGCTCTTGATCCAGTTGAGGCTGAGGGAGAGTTCTGTCAGCACGACGGCATGGCGACGGTGATGATGAAGTTACCGGCGCAGGGCTCCGCCTAAGCATTACGACGATATGACCGAGGTGTGTAACTGTGGAGGGGGGCACCACACACAGCTAAGAGAAGACTTGGTGTGCCCCCTCCCACATATATAAAGGGGGGAAGGAGAGGTGGCCGGCCCAAGGGGGCGCGCCAAGGGGGGGAGTCCTACTTGGACGGCCGGTCCAAGTAGGATTCGGCCCCCTCCTTTCCTTTCCGGAGAAGGGCCGAAGGGGAAAGAGGTGGAGGAGAAGAAGGAAAGGGCCCCCCAACCCTAGTCCAATTCAGTTTGGGCATGCGGGGGCGCGTGGCTCCACCTGGCCGCCGCCTCCTCTCTCCACTAGGGCCCATGAAGGCCCATTAACTCCCCGGGGGGGTTCCAGTAACCCCCGGTACTCCGAAACTAATCTGAAACGACCCGAACCATTCCGGTGTCCGAATGTAATCTTCCAGTATATACCTCTCTACCATTTCGAGACTCCTCGTCATATCCGTGATCTCATCCGGGACTCCGAACAAACCTCGGTCATCAAATCACATAACTCATAATACAAATCGTCATCGAACGTTAAGCGTGCGGACCCTACGGGTTCAAGAACTATGTAGAAATGATCGAGACACATCTCCGGTCAATAACCAATAGTGGAACCTGGATGCTCATATTGGCTCCTACATATTCTACGAAGATCTTTATCGGCCAAACCGCATAACAACATACGTTTTTCCCTTTGTCATCGGTATGTTACTTGCCCGAAGTTCGATCGTCGGTATCATCATACCTAGTTCAATCTCGTCACCGGGAAGTCTCTTTACTCGTTCCGTAATGCATCATCCCGTAACTAACTCATTAGTCACATTGCTTGCAAGGGTCATAGTGATGTGCATTACCGAGTGGGCCTAGAGATACCTCTTCGATACACGGAGTGACAAATCCTAATCTCGATCTATGCCAACTCAACAAACACCATTGGAGACACCTGTAGAGCATCTTTATAATCACCCAGTTACGTTGTGATGTTTGATAGCACACAAGGTGTTCCTTCGGTATTCGGGAGTTGCATAATCTCATAGTCAGAGGGACATGTATAAGTCATGAAGAAAGCAATAGCAATAAAACTAAACGATCATAATGCTAAGCTAACGGATGGGTCTTGTCCATCACATCATTCTCTAATGATATGATCCCATTCATCAAATGACAACACATGTCTATGGCTAGGAAACTTAACCATCTTTGATTAACAAGCTAGTCAAGTAGAGGCATACTGGGGACATTTTGTTTGTCTATGTATTCACACATGTATTAAGTTTCCGGTTAATACAATTCTAGCATGAATAATAAACATTTATCATGATATAAGGAAATATAAATAACAACTTTATTATTGCCTCTAGGGCATATTTCCTTGAGTATCCCACTTGCACTAGAGTCAATAATCTAGATTACATAGTAATGATTCTAACACCCATGGAGTCTTGGTGTTGATCATGTTTTGCTCGTGAGAGAGGCTTAGTCAACGGGTCTGCAACATTCAGATCCGTATATATCTTGCAAATCTCTATGTCTCCCTCCTTGACTTGGTCGCAGATGGAATTGAAGCGTCTCTTGATGTGCTTGGTTCTCTTGTGAAATCTGGATTCCTTTGCCAAGGCAATTGCACCAGTATTGTCACAAAACATTTTCATTGGACCCGATGCACTAGGTATTACACCTAGATTGGATATGAACTCCTTCATCCAGACTCCTTCATTTGCTGCTTCCGAAGCAGCTATGTACTCCGCTTCACACGTAGATCCCGCCACGGCGCTCTGCTTAGAACTGCACCAACTGATAGCTCCCCATTCAATATAAATATGTATCCGGTTTGTGACTTAGAGTCATCCGGATCAGTGTCAAAGCTTGCATCAAGGTAACCATTTACGACGAGCTCTTTGTCACCTCCATAAACGAGAAACATATCCTTAGTCCTTTTCAGGTATTTCAGGATGTTCTTGACCGTTGTCCAGTGATCCACTCCTGGATTACTTTGGTACCTCCCTGCTAAACAAATAGCAAGGCACACATCACGTCTGGTACACAACATTGCATACATAATAGAACCTATGGCTTAGGCATAGGGAATGACTTTCATTTTCTCTCTATCTTCTGCAGTGGTCAGGCATTGAGTCTGACTCAATTTCACACCTTGTAACACAGGCAAGAACCCTTTCTTTGACTGGTCCATTTTGAACTTCTTCAAAACTTTATCAAGGTATGTGCTTTGTGAAAGTCCAATTAAGCATCTTGATCTATCTCTATAGATCTTGATGCCCAATATATAAGCAGCTTCACCGAGGTCTTTCATTGAAAAATTCTTATTCAAGTATCCTTTTATGCTATCCAAAAAATTTGTCTTATTTCCAATCAACAATATGTTATCCACATATAATATTAGCTATGCTACAGAGCTCCCACTCACTTTCTTGTAAATACAGGCTTCTCCAAAAGTCTGTATAAAACCATATGCCTTGATCACACTACCAAAGCGTATATTCCAACTCCGAGAGGCATGCACCAGTCCATAAATGGATCGCTGGAGCTTGCACACTTTTTTAGCACCTTTTGGATCGACAAAACCTTCTGGTTGCATCATATACAACTCTTCTTTAAGATATCCATTAAAGAATGCAGTTTTGACATCCATTTGCCAAATTTCATAATCATAAAATGCGGCAATTGCTAACATGATTCAGACTGACTTAAGCATCACTAAGGGTGAGAAGTCTCATCGTAGTCAACTCCTTGAACTTGTCGAAACCTTTCGCAACAAGTCAAGCTTTGTAGTCAGTAACATTATCGTCAACGTCACTCTTCTTCTTGAAGATCCATTTATTTTCTATGGCTTGCTGATCATCGGGCAAGTCAACCAAAGTCCATACTTTGTTCTCATACATGGATCCCATCTTAGATTTCATGGCCTCAAGCCATTTTGTGGAGTCTGGGCTCATCATCGCTTCCTCATAATTCATAGGTTCGTCATGGTCAAGTAACATGACTTCCAGAACAGGATTACCGTACCACTCTGGTGCGGATATTACTCTGGTTGACCTACGAGGTTTAGTAGTAACTTGATCCGAAGTTTCATGATCATCATCATTAGCTTCCTCGCTGATTGGTGTAGGAATCACTGGAACTGATTTCTGTGATGTACTACTTTCCAATTCTGGAGCAGGTACAATTACCTCATCAAGTTCTACTTTCCTCCCACTCACTTCTTTCGAGAGAAACTCCTTCTCTAGAAAGGATCCATTCTTAGCAACGAATATCTTGCCTTCGGATCTATGATAGAAGGTGTACCCAACAGTTTCCTTTGGGTATCCTATGAAGACACATTTCTTCGATCTGGGTTCGACCTTATCAGGTTGAAGCTTTTTCACATAAGCATCGCAGCCCCAAACTTTAAGAAACGACAACTTGGGTTTCTTGCCAAACCACAGTTCATATGGCGTCGTCTCAACGGATTTAGATGGTGCCCTATTTAACGTGAATGCAGCTGTCTCTAAAGCATAACCCCAAAACTATAGCGGTAAATCAGTAAGAGACATCATAGATCACACCATATCTAATAAAGTACGATTCGATGTTCAGACACACCATTACGCTGAGGTGTTCCAGGTGGCGTGAGTTGCGAAACTATTCCACATTGTTTCAAATGAAGACCAAACTCATAACTCAAATATTCACCTCCACGATCAGATCGCAGAAATTTTATTTTCTTGTTACGATGATTTTCCACTTCACTCTGAAATTCTTTGAATTTTTCAAATGTTTCAGACTTATGTTTCATCAAGTAGATATACCCATATCTGCTCAAATCATCTGTGAAGGTCAGAAAATAACGGTACCCGTCGCGAGCCTCAACACTCATCGGACCGCATACATCAGTATGTATTATTTCCAACAAGTCAGTTGCTCGCTCCATTGTTCCGGAGAACGGAGTCTTAGTCATCTTGCCCATCTGCATGGAGTTTCTTCATGCGCTTTACACCAATATGACCTAAACGACAGTGCCACAAATAAGTTGCACCATCATTATTAACCTTGCATCTTTTGGCTTCAATATACTATCGAGATTCAACAAAAATAGACCACTCATCAAGGGTGCATGACCATAAAAGATATTACTCATATAAATAGAACAACCATTATTCTCTGATTTAAATGAATAATCGTCTCGCATCAAACAAGATCCAGATATAATGTTCATGCTTAACGCTGGCACCAAGTAACAATTATTCAGGTCTAAAACTAATCCCGACGGTAGATGTAGAGGTAGCGTGCTGACCGCGATCACATCGACTTTGGAACCATTTCCCACGCGCATCGTCACCTCGTCCTTAGACAATCTTCGTTTAATCCGTTGCCCATGTTTCGAGTTGCAAATATGAGCAACAGAACCAGTATCAAATACCCAGGCACTACTACGAGCATTAGTAAGGTACACATCAATAACATGTATATCAAATATACCTTTCACTTTGCCATCCTTCTTATCCGCCAAATACTTGGAGCAATTCTGCTTCCAGTGACCAGTCCCTTTGCAGTAGAAGCACTCAGTCTCAGGCTTAGGTCCAGACTTGGGCTTCTTCACTTGAGCAGCAACTTGCTTCCGTTCTTGTTGAATTTCCCCTTCTTCCCTTTGCCCTTCTTCTTGAAACTAGTGGTCTTGTAAACCATCAACACTTGATGCTCCTTCTTAATTTCTACCTCCGCAGCCTTTAGCATCGCGAAGAGCTCCGGAATTGTCTTATCCATCCCTTGCATATTATAGTTCATCACGAAGCTTTCGTAGCTTGGTGGCAGTGATTGAAGAACTCTGTCAATGACACTATCATCAGGAAGATTAATTCCCAATTGAGTCAAGTGGTTGTGGTACCCAGACATTCTGAATATATGTTCACTGACAGAACTATTCTCCTCCATCTTGCAGCTATAGAACTTATTGGAGACTTCATATCTCTCAATTCGGGCATTTGCTTAAAATATTAACTTCAACTCCTGGAACATCTCATATGCTCCATGACGTTCAAAACATCGTTGAAGTCCCGATGCTAAGCTGTAAAGCATGACACACTGAACTATCGAGTAGTCATCAGCTTTGCTCTGCCAGACGTTCATAACGTCCGAAGATGCTCCTGCAGTGGGTCTTGCACCAAGTGGTGCTTCCAGGACGTAATTCTTCTGTGCAGCAATGAGGATAATCCTCAAGTTATGGACCCAGTCCTTGTAGTTGCTACCATCATCTTTCAACTTAGCTTTCTCTAGGAACGCATTAAAATTCAAGGGAACGGCAGCACGGGCCATTGATCTACAACAATATAGACATGCAAAATACTATCAGGCACTAAGTCCATGATAAATTAAAGTTCAATTAATCATATTACTTAAGAACTCCTACTTAGATAGACATCCCTCTAGTCATCTAAATGATCACGTGATCCATATCAACTAAACCATGTCCGATCATCACGTGGGATGGAGTAGCTTTCAATGGTGAACATCACTATGTTGATCATATCTACTATATGATTCACGTTCGACCTTTCGGTCTCAGTGTTCCGAAGCCATATCTGCATATACTAGGCTAGTCAAGTTTAACCCGAGTATTATGCGTGTGCAAAACTGGCTTGCACCCGTTGTATGTGAACGTAGAGCTTATCACACCTGATCATCACGTGGTGTCTCGGCACGACGAACTGTAGCGACGGTGCATACTCAGGGAGAACACTTGTACCTTGAAATTTAGTGAGGGATCATCTTATAATGCTACCGCCGTACTAAGCAAAATAAGATGCATAAAGGATAAACAGCACATGCAATCCAAATAAGTGATATGATATGGCCATCATCATCTTGTGCCTTTGATCTCCATCTCCAAAGCACCGTCATGATCACCATCATCACCGGCTTGACACCTTGATCTCCATTGTAGCATCATTGTCGTCTCGCCCACTATTGCTTCTACGACTATCGCTACCGCTTAGTGATAAAGTAAAGCAATTACATGGCGATTGCATTTCATACAATAAAGCGACAACCATATGGCTCCTGCCAGTTGCCGATAACTGTTACAAAACATGATCATCTCATACAACAATTTATATATCATCACGTCTTGACCATATCACATCACAACAAGCCCTGCAAAAACAAGTTAGACGTCCTTTACTTTGTTGTTGCAAGTTTTACGTGGCTGCTACGGGCTTCTAGCATGAACCGTTCTTACCTACGCATCAAAACCACAACAATTTTTCGTCAAGTGTGCTGTTTTAACCTTCAACAAGGACCGGGCGTAGTTAAACTTGATTCAACTAAAGTTGGAGAAACAGACACCCGCTAGCCACCTGTGTGCGAAGCACGTCGGTAGAACCAGTCTCATGAACGCGGTCATGTAATGTCGGTCCGGGCCGCTTCATCCAACAATACCGCCGAATCAAAGTAAGACGTTGCTGGTAAGCAGTACGACTATTATCACCCACAACTCATTGTGTTCTACTTGTGCATATAACATCTACGCATAGACGTGGCTCTGATGCCACTGTTGGGGAACACAGTATTTCAAAAGATTTACCTATGATCACACAAGATCTATCTAGGAGATGCATAGCAACGAGCAGGGAGAGTGTGTCCACGTACCCTTGTAGACCGAAAGCGGAAGCGTTTAGTAACGCGGTTGATGTAGTCGAATGTCTTCGCGATCCAACCGATCCAAGCACCGAACGTACGGCACCTCCGCGTTCAGCACATGTTCAGACGTCTCTCGAGCTCTTAATCCAGTTGAGGCCGAGGGAGAGTTCCGTCAGCACGACGGTGTGGTGACGGTGATGATGATGTTACCGGCGTAGGGCTTCGCCTAAGCACTACGACGATATGACCGAGGTGTGTAACTATGGAGGGGGCACCGCACACGGCTAAGAGAAGACTTGGTGTGCCTTTGGGGTGCCCCCCTCCCACGTATATAAAGGGGGAGGAGAGGTGGCCGGCCCAAGGGGGGGCGCGCCAGGTGTGGGGAGTCCTACTAGGACTCCCTAGTCCAAGTAGGATTCCCCTCTCCTTTTTCCTTTTTCGGAATAGCAAAGAGGGAAATAGAGGAGGAGTAGGAGAGGGAAAGGGGGGGCACTGCCCCCACCCCTTGTCCAATTCAAATTGGCAAGCGGTGGCGCGCGCCGCCTCCCTGGCCAGCCCTCTCTCCTCCACTAAGGCCCATGTGTGGCCCATTAACTTCCCGGGGGGGTTCCGGTAACCCCCGGTACTCCGAAACTCATCTGAAACGACCCGAACCATTCCGGTGTCCGAATGTAACCTTCCAATATATTAATCTTTACCTAACAAACATTTCGAGACTCCTCGTCATGTCCGTGATCTCATCCGGGATTCCGAACAAACTTCGGTCATCAAATCACATAACTCATAATACAAATCGTCATCGTAACGTTAAGCGTGCGGACCCTACGGGTTCGAGAACTATGTAGACATGACTGAGACACATCTCCGGTCAATAACCAATAGCGGAACCTGGATGCTCATATTGGCTCCTACATATTCTATGGAGATCTTTATCGGTCAAACCGCATAACAACATATGTTGTTCCCTTTGTCATCGGTATGCTACTTGCCCGAGATTCGGTCGTCGGTATCATCATACCTAGTTCAATCTCGTTACCGGCAAGTCTCTTTACTCGTTCCGTAATGCATCATCCCGTAACTAACTCATTAGTCACATTGCTTGCAAGGCTCATAGTGATGTGCATTACCGAGAGGGACCAGAGATACCTCTCCGATACACGAAGTGACAAATCCTAATATCGATCTATGCCAACTCAACAAACACCTTCGGAGACACCTGTAGAGCATCTTTATAATCACCCAGTTACGTTGTGACGTTTGATAGCACACAAGGTGTTCCTCGGTATTCGGGAGTTGCATAATCTCATAGTTTGAGGAACATGTATAAGTCATGAAGATAGCAATAGCAGAAAAACTAAACGATTATTATGCTAAGCTAAAGGATGGGTCTTGTCCATCACATCATTCTCTAATGATGTGATCCCGTTCATCAAATGACAACACGTGTCTATGGCTAGAAAACTTAACCATCTTTGATTAACGAGCTAGTCAAGTAGAGGCATACTAGGGACACTCTGTTTGTCTATGTATCCACACATGTACTAAGTTTCCGGTTAATACAATTCTAGCATGAATAATAAACATTTATCATGATATAAGGAAATATAAATAACAACTTTATTATTGCCTCTAGGGCATATTTTCTTCAGATGAGACCTCCTAATCGGCGCCCTAATCGGCGCCTTCCGCGACTGTTAAGGGTTCTCGCGCTCACGCACAAGCAAATATGGGCAGGCCCATCAGGCGCGCCAGCGAACGCTCACCGAGGGCACACCTATTTTGTTAGGTCCATGGTTGACCAGTCAACTATTCACTTTTAGGGAAAAACGCAAAAAATCCAAAAATGGCAAAAAAGGAAATAAAGTTCATGGATTTAAAAAAAATCGCAATTTCGAAAAGGTTCATGAATTCAAACAAACTTCGCAATTTGGAAAAAAATACAACTTAGAAAAACGAGGATTTGGAAAAAGTTCATCGATTTTGATTTTTTTTCATGAATTTTGAAAAGGTTTGAAGATTGGAAAACAAATCATTGATTTGGAAACAAGTTCACGCATTTAAAATAGTTTGTGGATTTTGGAAAAAAATCACACATTTGCATAAAGTAGACCAATTTTGAAAACAAAATCACTAGCTTAAAAGAACGTAAATTTGGAAAAGGTTTGTGAATTTGAATGTATTAATGCATTTGAAAAATCATGGGATTGAAAGTTCACAAATTTTAGAAAATCATGATGTCTGAGAAAAGGTTAATGAATTTGAAGAAAGTTTTTGAATTTGAAGAAAGTTAACATGTATTAAAAAAGAAAACAAAAAGGAAAAAGAAAGAAGAAAAATGCCAGAAAAAAACGCACAACAGGTCCTAAATGGGTCGGTGTTCCGTTGTATTTTGTGCAAAATTTTGACCATAAGTCCGTAAATTTAACTAACAAAATGTTCATGCATGTCACCAAAAAATATTTTATTAAAAACTACTCCCTCCGTTCCTAAATACTTGTCTTTCTAGGCATTTCAAATGACTATCACATACGGATGTATGTAGACATATTTTAGAGTGTAGATTCACTCATTTTACTCCGTATGTAGTCACTTGTTGAAATGCCTAGAAAGACAAGTATTTAGGAACGGAGGGAGTATGTTCAAATACGAATCCAACGATATATTTTTGTTAACATGCATTAACATTTTATTAGTTAAATATTTGATCAAAATTTGACAGAAATTACAAAGGGGACCAATAAACCAGAACGAAGGTAGTACACGGTAACTAGTGCTTAAGGTGTGGAATAGGACCTTAGTATGTAGATGCCGATTGTGTATTCATTTCGTGGTAATATAAAATATATTTGGATAAAGTACATTGATTTTGAAAAAAATTGTAAATTTGGAAAATGTTTGTGAATGTGAATGTATTCATGCATTTGAAAAGAGTTCAATTTTAAAAAAATCACGATGTCTGGGAAAAAGGTTAGTGAATTTGAATCACGAATTTGAAGGAAGTTTTTGAATTTGAAAAAACTTTACGCGTACAAAAAAGGAAAACGAACAAGAATGAAAAAGAAAAAAGAAAGAAAGAAAATCTCCAGAAGAAAACAACTACAGGTCCTCCAATGGGCCGGTCTGCCTGCATCGGCCGCCCGGTTAGTGATATACACTGTAACTGGCGCCTAAGGCGCGGAATAGGATCTGGGTGTGTAGATGCCGATTGTGTATTCATTTCGTGGTAATGTAAAATTCATCCGCCTTCGAAAAAATAAACAAGCAGATTCCTATAACACAAAATGAAACGCCGTTTACGGGGTCGGAGCGCCGTTAAGCGGCGGGGGAAGGAGGCGCATACTGCTATAGCGAGGGGGGTGCGCGGCACGATATGGATACATACATTTATGGCAGCGCCGCGCGGCGGGCATGGCATGGCATGGCGTGGACTGTTGGTGTATGGCATGGCATGGCGTGGATGCAGTCATGTCGAGTGGAGTGGAGTCGAGTCGAGTCGAGTAACACACGGACACACAGCCCTCGACCGACGCCAGCCGTCGCTTTCGACCGTAGTGTTACTACTCCAGCGTGCGCGTCAGGCCCAGCCAGTGACCGCATTCAACCTACCTACTCATTGATTACACATGCATGCATGTATGGCCTCGTCCCTACCAACCTGCATGCTGCGTGCGTAGCCACTGGCGCCGTTGGGTCCCGTCCCGTCCCGAGCGGGAGCGGAGCGGGGACCTTTGTTCGTTTGCGTTTTCTGACTTTCTCTCTCGCTGCATCTGCATGCTTTGACATTTGCCGCGACCAACGGATTCCACGCCAAGCCAACGAGGATGACGCCGATGGAGCTCCATCCATCTTTGCTTTGCTTGCGCAGGGAGTGGATGGAGTTTGACTCGCGGTGCGTACGCCGGCCATCGCCTCACCTGCATATCATATCTACTGCCATAATGCGAGTACAACTGGACAACGGTGCATGCATGCAGTGGCGGAGCGTGAACCAAATGTAAGGAGGGGCCAAAACGAGTGTATGCCATAGAAAAGGCTAGGGTGATCAGACATGCCGGAGGATTAGTAGAGCGATTAGTAGAAATATAATCAAACTGTGTAAAAAATTTCTCTAGCAAGGGGTGGCCAAGGCCCGGTATTGTCCCCACTAAGCTCCGCCACTGCATGCATGCGCAACCACCTCGCGTGTAGGTACGTCATCGATCGGGTCAGTTTTTTGTTGAACGTGATCATCGGTCGCTGCCTTCTCTTTTCAACGGTGCAAGCAAAAGCACCGGATGCCAGGCCCCGACCAACGAGATGTTTTTTTTTTCAAAGCAGACCAATGAGAGGTTTTTTTTTTAGAAATTCTCGCCACATTATTCATCAATAAGAATGTTCATAGGTACACGTGATGGATCATGTAGAGAGCCCAACCAGATATGTCTACCTAAGCCTAAGTTGCAGTCAAATTTCGCGAAATTATGAGCTTCGCAATTGTGATTCCTACGCTCATGAACAAAAGAACATGAAGTAAAGCTATTGCTACGATCTATTATTCTTCATGTATTACTGCTGAGTGAGGACCTCCTGTCCCAAAATTTATATCGTTCACCACTCCTAGACAATCCGATGCCACCTTCAGCCTTTGAGCATTCAGATCCTCCGCTAGTGCCAGCGCTTCCCTGCATGCAGAAGTTTCCAGTATTGTCGGATCAGTGATACCTCGAACCACCACAGCCGAAGATCCTAAGTACACCCCCGTGTGGTCTCGGCAGATAGCCGCCACTGCACCACCGTGCCGATTACGAGCTAATGCCCTGGCCCCATCCACATTCATCTTCATTGCCCCCTCCGGCGGAGGTAACCAGCGTTGTGATAACAGGGGCTTGCATCGTCTGTGGCTTTGCGAGCTGACCCGGTTCATTGATGTATGTGCTCACAAAAGATGAGGTCTGTTGTGGTGACTGAAGTATAACTTTGTGTTATTGCCCGTCCCCTTGCATACGATATAGACCAAAGAGTCACCACCATTGTTGTGAACGTACTGTGATCAAGATTCACGTTCAAATCAAACAGCCAATTCCTCGCTCTTGGTTCCACATGCTCTGCCATTTTTGACACTAACACCTACGAGAGGTTGTTGCCTTTTGCTTCCTCCTGGCTCTGTACCAACAAAATTTCGAGTCACCCAACTCTCGGCCTTTCTCGCCTATCCTTTCTTCTTTACTTTTTTTTTAAAAAAATCTTCTTTACATCGGCCTTTGTCATGTACGTTTACACTCGAGAGCCCAGTTGGTCCAGCCTCTTTTTTTCTTAAAGTATGCCAATGATATATCATATTTTTATAGAAGACAGAAAATTATATAAAAAACCCTAACGAGGTGCGAACAGCCCAGTTGGTCTAGCCTCTCAAAAGGGCCTTGGAGGATACGCGGGCCTCATACGCGTACACTGATCTTTTTATTCGGGATTCGTACACTGACCTCGAAAACAGTAAACAGCAGCAGGCAGTACACGATGGCAGCACGCCATGTGAACGCAGACCATTTACTTATTACTGTAATCACTGATGTAAAGACTGTTGCCAGCAGCGCGGTCGTGTAGCAGCTAGTCTCTACTCCTAATGTTTTAATGTTTTAGTTGGTAGTCTTCGTTCCGGATTTATTTTCGTCCCCATCATTTTCGTATGGGTTTTTTTCGCTGGTTTTTTTCGTCCTCCCCACGCACTAAGAAAACCTACGCTCGATCCCCTCGACGCACGCTCCTCTCGATCCACCCCTCCCGCTGGGGCCTCTCTCTCTTTCCCTCCTCCCCCGCTCCACCGCCGCCGGCCCATCTCCCGCCCCGCCGCCGCCGCCCCATCTCCCACCCCGCCGCCGCCGCCCCATATCCCGCTCTGCCACCGCCCCTACTGCTCCACCGAACCGACCTCTTCTTCGAGCGTGAGCCGCTCCTCTCCCTGACACCCTCGTACGCACTAGGGTTTCGTGCGCCGCCGCCGCCGGTCCTCTCCAACACCGCGACGGGCTTCACGGCCTACTTCGGCCTCAGGCCTTAATGCTCCCTCTGCTTCTGCGTCGACCGGCTTTTCAGCGAGGAGGACGTACATCAGGCAGCGGGTGACGCGCGGTGACTGCGCAAATTCCTCTGCGGCGGAGATCTCCAGGATGGGTGCTTGTCTTCTCGGAAGAAGGAGATGATGAAGGATGCAGAGAAGGAAGGCAACGTGGTGTGTTCTTGCTGCAAAGTTCTCGTTCATATTTTTCTTGCTGCAAAGTTCTCGTACATATTTTTCTTCTTGGTAGGAAGGCAACGTGGTGTGTTCTTGATGATGATCGAAGAAGATCGTGCTGGCTGTTGTTCAAGGGACGATAGCCAAAGAAGAAGAAGATGATTGCTATGTTCTGCTGGATCAGGATTCTGGAAGACCACGAAGAGGAATAAGACAAGCAGGCACATGTGTACCGTCACGAGCAGCAAAACAAAGAGTAAACCCAAGAATATCAAGGGGGGTTATGTTGGCTGCCGTGGAGGACGAGATGCAAGGGTGCTCGGGCAGCGGCTGCAGCAGCGTGATAGATCAAGCGAGCTAGGTTGTGCCATCTCTTGTCCTCTCTCTTCAAACGGTCGACACCGGGTGCTTACGATCGACGTGACGGCGACGGTGCAAGAGCATGGCGTAGCTGGTCTGAGAGTGGCGATGGACTCACTGCCCGCTGCTACTATATCATCCAAAGTAGTGGCAGGGCGCAGCGGCACGAACGGCTCAGCCTCTGCCTTGTTCATCCCATTACCACGGAGGCGCTTTAATTACTGACACATCTGTTCTTATTATGCTACTGCAGGCGATTTCTCAGCTTTCAACTCGTTCTATTTTACTCGTCATACATGGAGAGAGTTTATACAATGTTAGATGAAGAGTTGGCGGTGCCACGGTGCCAAGGTTTGCTTCTCAAAACTGATAAGATCACATGATGCTTTTATATGCTTATTATTAAATCACAGGCAAATAACCCACTTCAACCTGCGTGATAATTATGCAGTAAACAGAGCTTTTGTGTAAATAAACTACCCAACTTTGTCAAGTGAGTTAATAGAGCAAGTCTTTAATTTGTAATTAGTTGTTGCTCAGATTTGAACTAGCGCTTCATACAGAACAATTTTGAGAGCAACTCCCCGCAAAAAAAAATACATCAACTATAATTGTTGGAATCCTGAAGGTAGTTCCATCGAAGTTTGTGAGTATATTTGCAAACCTCTGTCTACCTATGAATACTATTATCGAGATAGTTTAAACCATGTTGTTGGCCTGCTACAATGCTCAATGGTTTACCCTTGCTCGGATCAATTCTGGTGTGTTTGTAGTGGGAATGTGGGATGATGTATGAAGAGATAAAGAAAATTATGCTCGCGGAATATGAGTATGTAGTAACAGTTCTCTGTTATGGTTCGCGACAATTGTTCTGGTACATCTCATTGGTAGTTTATATGTAATGCAATGCCGTTTTATAATTATCATGCTAAAAAATAATGTTACATTAGACATTTCAACATAAATGAGTTGGACAACTGAGCCCACAATATATAACTATGTATATTGGGACACAACGTTTTGCCTCTATGTCCAGATGAGCCGGTCATTCGTCAGTTGGAATCCGCACCAAAGAGTTTCTGTGGTGTTGGTGTTCACCAGTAGTCGAGTACATCGAGTATAGAACACCCGTGTATGCTGCAGGTGGTTACGGCGTACAGCGGAACTAACAGAACTATTTTGAATCTCGGTGGCTCTGTATCAGGGTCTTCCTGTACTGATGGTTGAAAGATTTCCATGTGGTATGTGACATGGTACAGATTTTTCGTTTCCTCGTAACTGTGATCAGATAATCATGGATGACGAAAGGCAAACGGATTCCTTGCCTTCCAATTTATCAGTCTTCAGTTACGCTCACGTACCGAGTGAATAGATTGCAATGTTCTGTACTTCTTATTTCTAATTGATTTCATTCTCTAATGGTTGCATTAACTTGCCAAATATTTCATCTGGCGGATGCATGGGAGGGGATATGCATCTGCGGCTGTGCGTCTATGGTGGCAGTGGAACAGTCCTCACTGTAAGTGATCTTAGATAGGGATGAGGTTAGCAACGAGGGCGAAAGATGATGAGGCTCCAGCATCTACTTTGTGAAGTTCTTCTAATTTCGAATGTTATAGACAGCTAGAAAGGCAGCCCATTGTACAAGTTGTCTATATCGATATCTAGAGATGATATGGAGAGCCGCTATAGATAGATACTATCTAGACTATTGTACTTTCCCTTATTGCTGCAGGTCGAAGGCGTCGTGGTGGCGCATTGGAGCTGGAGGAGGCGGCGGGCCAGCGCTGTTTGTGCTCAAGACGTACGAGATGGTGGACAACCCATCGACGGAAGCAGCGGTCTGGTGGAGTGACGCGTTGGACACGACCTTCGTGGTCTGGTGCTCGCTGGAGTTTGCATCTTCAAGCACATAAATTTCTCCAGTTTCATCCATGAGCTCCCCCACCCCCTCTCTTACTGAATCCCTACGCACCCCAAGCAATCTCGGTCAAGTTTGTGCGGATTTGGGGTTTAAGATATGTGCATGTGCGGGGAATTTATTAGGAGTTGGGCTGGGTTTTATTTGTCAGATTTACTGGAGAATTTGCCATTAGATTTTGATCTTGGGTGGGGGCGAGGGTCCTCAAATGTCTACACTGTTGTGGTGAAATGCTACTCCATTTTTACTAAAAATCATTTAGGATGCTGATTTTCTTAGTTGGTCTTGATTGCAGTTAAATGCCAAAAATCAGGACTCGGTATGGTGCCAAAATATGTTCATAATTTTGTGCGCTGGGCTGGTGGGATGCTATGTGAATCACTACATTCTTACTCCTTTGGTTCGCCGGAGGTTCGGATTGCATTGACAAGGGCCTGATTTTGTTCTCATGGTTTGCTAGGTTTAGGTTGAAGTTTTATATTCATGATTGATCCGGATGTTTGGGGTGAAACTTGGTTCAGCTGCTATTGAGATTACGTGTTGTGTTTATATTTGACCGTGTCTAAAATATTACGTTTTTTGTGTGCAATGGAGTCCTTATGTTTGGATTAAAATGTTTTAGCTGCATTCTAAACCTAATATCTTGATTCAGAAATGTCCGTTT
Source organism: Triticum aestivum (assembly GCF_018294505.1). Taxonomy (NCBI): domain Eukaryota; kingdom Viridiplantae; phylum Streptophyta; class Magnoliopsida; order Poales; family Poaceae; genus Triticum; species Triticum aestivum. Next base: position 113,449,270 of record NC_057805.1, on the reverse strand, counting down.
ACTAAAAGAATTAACTGTTCGTTAAGTTCTCTGAAAATTAAGTCAAGATTTAGCTGGTATTTTAACAAAGCCAAAGTTTCCAGTGTTATGCTTTGCTGAAGTAAAGGCATCATTAAAAAATTGTAATTGTAGATGTTGGCCAATTTAACTCTAACCCGACACATCTGTATGAACAGAACACCTGAGATAACCTTACATCTGTTTTCCTTTACTAAATAAAGGCATATGCAGATATGTCCGAGTATTTCAAGATTTCAGCTGCTTTTGATAGGTCTTTCATTCAGAAGAATCAAATGGTTTGTTAATGCAAGGAGTCACTGTCCATGTGTCGATGGGTTTATATGTGCCTCTCTTTCAACTAGAGAGGAACTAATTATGTGTTCATGGCTAAAAGTTCTGAAAATTTCTGCAAATTGTTTAGGTTTGAACAGAGATTCAAAATACATTTATGCAAGCTTCCATGTTTTTCAGAGATTTGTTTTAGTAAGCATGACCTTGGCTACCAACCATAGATTGGTTCGAAATTGAAACCACTTGGGTTGAGAACCATTTTTTCCTTTGAAAATAGATTGCAAGCCATAGTGCCAATTCTTAAAAGAATGAGCCCAACAAAGAAGAATGGACTGGGCACATGCAGGTCAATAAAAAATGTGCACAGTAGTCTACTAATTAGACAACAACTCAATCCTGCAGAGCCTACCAAGGAAACCAAATACTACTGCGTTACACCAAGAGCCTACTTAATGCATACTAATTTTTTCACAGCTTCTCATCTGTTCGATTCACTATTTCGCAGATATTGCAACTACTGCTAGCCGGAGAGAGCTTCTTGATTATGGAACACATTATATTTTTGTAGTAAGGAGAAAAGTCAGTTGCAACAAATAATCATTTGATTTTCTGTTAGTTAACAAGTGAGCTCAGATGTTTTGTTCCATCTTAAGTGGTTGAAAACTTGGAAAGCATTTCCTTTATATCTGAGTAACTCTTGTTCTATGCCTTCTCCATCAATATTAACCTTTTTCAGAATATATGTCATGTTTCTAGGCAAAATATTCATCGTCAAAGGCCTCTTCCCGAACAATAAAACTTCGAGTTCTTAGTAGGAGCTAGAGATCTTGTTCACCTCCCCATTTGATCATTCTCTTTATTTGAAACATGGTATGTAGTTGCTTGGGTAGTAAACATGATTTATGGTACAAATTGTCATGCAATGAGCTTCCTCCTAGATGAGGTGGTGAACATGGACCGGGATTGCAGAGATAGTTGGTGAAGAAAGAAATGTTAAGTGGTTTATTTAATAAAAAAGAGTAAACTCAGATGTGCATGAGAAATCAATAGGTATACGCTAACTTGATTAAAGTCGAACAACCAAACTAATGTATGCCCTGTTGTAACGCATGAGCAATTTTATTTTCCAAGTGAAATATTGCTGCTAATTATATATATTGCTTGTGCAGGATGTTTTCATTTTAGAAAGATTTTTTTAATTATACTTGCTGAAGTGCCGTGCAAATGAAGCTAAATATAACTGAAATTTTAAGCGCATCAAATGGATCTTTTTTTTAGTTCTCATCAAATGGATCTTAATTTGTAACATATAATCATTTGAATCATTTCTCTCTGTATACATCGCTGAGTTACATTGAAAGTGAAGTCGATTTCAATTATTTTCGATTGTTGCAGGCTATCTTTTCTATACATAGGAAATTTGATATGGATATAGGTGCAATCAGAAAAAATCTATACCTATATAAATAAATAAAAAGCCCGTGGCAACGCACGGGCATTCTATTAGAATGGTAGTTAATCTGTTACTATTTTCCTTTGTGTTTACTTTGAATGCACTAATAGTGCTCTCTTCAGTTTTATGATCAGCTAGAGTTTACTACAAGGTATTCAAAATGGTGCATCTCAAAAATATGGCACCATTATGTAAGCACCCTTTCTTCCTTGCGCTCTTAACTGCATGCACCATAAATATGGAATGTGCAAGAGGAGCAATCATCATCTAATATTAGAAAATTAGCTATCTTTCCGTTGCATGGTAATAATGCTCTATTGTTTGTATTGCCTAATTCTTTGTTTCCAAAAGGATATATTCTAGAGAAGAGGCAAATTGACTCACCATGCTTGGTATCAATATTCTGAAGGTTGATCCACTTTGTTTATTTCCGTATTCTGCAAGATAAGGCATAGGATAGTGGATTCTCATGTAGGGGTGCCTCAGTTGTCCCCTTACTAACAATTGATAATAACTCGATACCATCAACGTCTCTGCCGGCGTGAGATAAATCTTGCACATGGTACGTATGACCTATTCCTTCGTCTGTCTCTAATTAGTTTTACATACGAAGTATTCACAGTAACATTCTAAATACACTGCCAACTAGATATGTGGTTCTACAAGATTGCATCTTTGGCCTGTCTGGTTGCAATGATCTGTTGGGGAACGTAGTAATTTCAAAAAAATTCTACGCACACGCAAGATCATGGTGATGCATAGCAACGAGAGGGGAGAGTGTTGTCTACATACCCTTGTAGACCGAAAGCGGAAGCGTTAACACAACGCGGTTGATGTAGTCGTATGTCTTCACGATCCGACCGATCAAGTACCGAACGCACGGCACCTCCGAGTTCAGCACAAGTTCAGCTCGATGACGTCCCTCGAACTCCGATCCAGCCGAGTGTTGAGGGAGAGTTTCGTCAGCACGACGGCGTGGTGACGATGATGATGTTCTACCGACGCAGGGCTTCGCCTAAGCTCCGCAACGATATTATCGAGGTGTAATATGGTGGAGGGGGCACCGCACACGGCTAAAAGATCATAGATCAATTGTGTGTAGAGAGGTGCCCCCTGCCCCCGTATATAAAGGAGCAAGGGGGAGGCCGGCAGCCAAGGGAGGTAGAGGCGCGCCAGGAGGAGTCCTACTCCTACCGGGAGTAGGACTCCCCCCTTTCCATGTTGGACTAGGAGTGGAAGGGGGAAGAGGTGGAGGGGGGGAAGGAAGGGGGGGCGCCGCCCCCCTCTCCTTGTCCTATTCGGACTGGGGGGAAGGGGGGCGCGGCCCTTCCCTAGCCTCCTCTCCTCTCTTCCACCTAGGCCCAATAAGGCCCATTAAGTTACCGGGGGGTTCCGGTAACCTCCCGGTACTCCGGAAAAATCCCGATTTCACCCGGAACACTTCCGATGTCCAAACATAGGCTTCCAATATATCAATCTTTATGTCTCGACCATTTCGAGACTCCTCGTCATGTCCGTGATCACATCCGGGACTCCGAACAACCTTCGGTACATCAAAACATATAAACTCATAATATAACTGTCATCGTAACGTTAAGCGTGCGGACCCTACGGGTTCGAGAACTATGTAGACATGACCGAGACACCTCTCCGGTCAATAACCAATAGCGGAACCTGGATGCTCATATTGGCTCCCACATATTCTACGAAGATCTTTATCGGTCAGACCGCATAACAACATACGTTGTTCCCTTTGTCATCGGTATGTTACTTGCCCGAGATTCGATCGTCGGTATCTCAATACCTAGTTCAATCTCGTTACCGGAAAGTCTCTTTACTCGTTCCGTAATACATCATCCCGCAACTAACTCATTAGTTACAATGCTTGCAAGGCTTATAGTGATGTGCATTACTGAGTGGGCCCAGAGATACCTCTCCGACAATCAGAGTGACAAATCCTAATCTCAAAATACGCCAACCCAACAAGTACCTTTGGAGACACCTGTAGAGCACCTTTATAATCACCCAGTTACGTTGTGACGTTTGGTAGCACACAAAGTGTTCCTCCGGTAAACGGGAGTTGCATAATCTCATAGTCATAGAAACATGTATAAGTCATGAAGAAAGCAATAGCAACATACTAAACGATCGAGTGCTAAGCTAACGGAATGGGTCAAGTCAATCACATCATTCTCCTAATGATGTGATCCCGTTAATCAAATGACAACTCATGTCTATGGCTAGGAAACATAACCATCTTTGATCAACGAGCTAGTTAAGTAGAGGCATACTAGTGACACTCTGTTTGTCTATGTATTCACACATGTATTATGTTTTCGGTTAATACAATTCTAGCATGAATAATAAACATTTATCATGATATAAGGAAATAAATAATAACTTTATTATTGCCTCTAGGACATATTTCCTTCATGATCGACATATGATACTACGGGTCTGGGCCTGATGGATGAAGCTCGACCTTTGGCAAGGCCAACTCGAAACCTAGCCCAGCCTGAGGTATGCCCAGACGTAGGATATACCAAACATGTGTAGAATAAGTGATATCTCTTCCGCAGGTGGCTGCTAGGCCTCTTGGTATTTGTGTGTTTATCACTTGGTAACTATCGCCCACCTTCAGGTTATGACTAATTCAAATTTATGTTGGTTGCATTAACAAAAGGGAAGTGACTACCATTTTGAGTCTGGTCGATGACGTGACCTTTGTTTGCTTATTCCATTCTTAATTCATTTTTGAAGCCGAGCTTGTTGCCTCTTGAAAATAAGACGGGTCGCTACTTTTCATCTAATTTGGTGAGAAGATCAATCTTACATGATTATTGATTTCAAAACATGTCGTTGCTGAGCTTTACCCATAATTTAATAAATCATATAGCACTAATCGTCATTATATTGTTGATTTGTCAGAGGTTGAATGGCTATTCTGTTTCGTCTAGAAGCTTTGTTGCCTTGATAGTTTCATCCGTTTGCATCATTTTTGTTATGACACTAATCAATGAACTCTTAACTGTTTGTGTGGAAAAGAGGACTTCAGGGCCTGCTAAGCACGACGGGAGGACTGCAATTGATAGAAACAAGAGATAACATGGTTGGTTAGCTTGAACCAGAGCTTGCTTGAAGCATATGCACATCCGGGTGTGATGTGGATTGAGTAAGCACATAAAGTTGTGATGCTAATACATACCAAGTCGAGAGCCATATCACTTGGTTGCCGTGCTAGGAATATGCTATGCATACATCATTCATGTAATGATCTTCTATTTATGTTTCTTACGCCATTAATCTTAGGCTAAAGTGTAGTTTATTAGAGCAGTATTTGAATGAAACAAATACCAAGACAGAATGTGGAAGGTACGAATGAGTTCTCTTGCGTTTTCTCGAAAATGTGGAAGGTTTGAAGATTTTTTATATAATTCTTTGAGAACAGAGAAGTAACCCATGTTATTTTCGAAATGGAGTTTTCAGAATTTGATTGCAACTATATGTTTTTTGACACATGTTAAGTGCATTGTTATATTTTGGTAACACACAGGCTCAATTTTGTACTTGTGTGCATTCCACTTAAATTCACATATGTTGATTTTTTGGAAATACACACATTGATTGAGATGTGCGTGCACGTGTACCCTTACTAACGATGCGCTGGAAGGAGCGGCATGACTTGGAACGGAAGAAGTTCAGGGAGTTGTCGGAGACTCAATATGGTTCATTATTGATACATCAAAGATTTTAAAGAGTACTATATTATGTACCAAATATACTGTTACACATATGAAGAATCATGACACTATTTAAAAGAATACTATATTAATTTATATTTTTGAATCATGACACTATTTAAAAGAATACTATATTAATTTGTATTTTTCAGTGTTGAGGAAATCGTTAACTCGTAGTCTGTTGAGTTAGGGTTGTCTGGGCGAAATAATTTTCCTACTTTAGAAAATATGGCAAATAGCGTTTCATTAGAGATGACTTTGTAGCAAATTGCATGAATGAGCTATTCATATTTTTTTCATCAAGTCATAATTTTTTTTGTTTAGGTTAGAAGGGTAAATACGTTGTTTATGGACATCATATTTTGGTTTCATGGTAATGCATGACATTTCAACTCTATGTTACAATGTGGTAATAGATCAGGAGACATCAGATTACATTTCTTGGCTCCGGGGGTGCATGCCTCCTCCCTCTTGATGGCGGCGGTGGATCGACACGAACACGGGGTGTGAAGGAGAGTGGGCGCCATGGCAAAGGTGAGGTGGGAGTCATCCGGTTTTAAAGTAGAGGGCTCCAGTGATGATGGATTGTTGGTTGTAGTGATTTGATATTTTAATGACTATTCATATCAATGATTATGCTTGGCCCCATGAGAAACACACAAAGAAGAAACGATTGTGAGATAGGGAGGGGAATAGAAAGATAACGAGGAGATGCATTTATCTACCACATCACAAGCATGCAATATCATCACATGTCAATTGTCTATGACTCCCATATCATATAAATAGAAATCCAATATTTTTGTTTCTTGTGAAGTTGGTTCACTTTATTCCCTTCCTGTTAGAGTTGATGCTTGAGATCTAGGGCCTAAACAATTTGTGACCATAGACTGCTCAGAGTTGTCCTATTTGATCTTCAAGTGCAACCCTTCCTTTGTTCTATTGCATCTGTGAGCCATATTAGCATACATTTCTAATCAACAATGGACTACCGGATTTACTTCATGTCAGTTGTTACTATCTCTTAGAAATTCTTTCTGCATTCATCATATAAGCAATTAAATTCACTATCAGCAAACTTCACTGCAAGTTTGCTGCACAATTTTTATTTCATAGATACACGCGAGATTATTATTTTTCTTTATGTTTGTTGAATATATGAATAATTCATTTGAGAACAGAGACAAAACATGACAAGAAAGGGGAAGAACTAACCTACATGGAGCTTGGTCAAGGTCGCCGCTCATGTTTGATGGCATTGTTTCTGGTTCCACCGACGTTGTCGATGTCTGTTACCTATGGCCCCGTTGCTGCTTTCCTCGGTCGGGCGTGGTCCACCAGTCACTGTGTGCAGACAATAGAATTTAGGCCAACAATTGTCGCTGATCTACGCTACAGATTGACCCATAGACAGGGAAAGGAAGCGATGGCTGGTGGGGAGAGGAGCCGGGACGTGTTGTGGCGGGACAAGAGGCGCAGTGGCAGGGAGAGAAGGTGAAGACTACGCCATGTGAGTTGCTGAAGATGTGCCTTATGCGGTGGGGATAAGGGATGTGTGATGTGCTTGTGTGGTGAGAGGCGAGGAGTGGCTTTTCCCTTTTTGTGGGAGGCTGTTCATATTTGTCTATTCTATTTTTATATTCAAGATACATACAATTATTTATCATCATTATAATCGAGATAATAAATATATTATTTATTCTAGTAATGTGTTGAGTTATTTTGTTTTTGATTTTAATATGCTCTCATGGAATGGTAAAAAATTGGTTCATCCAATTTACAAGTTGAGTACTCTATGTTTGCACGTTCTTACATTTTCATGTGAAGTCTTCATGCTAACTGTATGAAGTACTCATGCAGGATGGTTACAAGTCAACAAAGATTTCTTTTACCATAATTGCTCAAGTACTGTGTGAAGGAAGCTGAAGACAATATTCCTGATATTTTAGGAGATGCAAGTGAAGTGGAATAATGAAAATACATTGCATCAAGTACATTTTTCGATTGTTGCTGTAATTTTTCCTATACATGTGAAATTAGAAATGCATTATGCTTATATATGCAATCAGAAAAAAATTTAAAAGGCCCGTGGCAACGCACGGGCATCGTATTAGTGTGCGTAGTACTGCAGCCGAGATCGATCCATGTATGAAACGACAAAGACCGACAATCATAGTACAGCTAGTAGTGTCATATATTTATCACCAAATAAGCTTACTACTCCAGTGATTAAGTAGCACTGCAAATTAAGGAGTGCTAGTAGTGTAGATTGCTAGCTGGCATACTAGTACAAATCAAGCACAAACACTTTCCTGGATGGAGCGCCCGTGCCTGATCTATGAGGGAAGGTGCTACTAGTGGCACAAAGTGAAATATTCAGTGGCACCCATTCTTCTTCCTTGTCAGCAAGTCAACCAAGGTGATCCTGGGTGGAGCGCCCGTGCCCGATCTCTTCCTGATCGTCGTCGTCTTCCACAGCCTGTCCCCGCCGTACTCTCTCACGGTGCTGCTCCTCGTCTCAGATGCCACATTGTAGAACTGCAGGCATACGAATGAAGTTCTTATTTTTGATTGATTGATACAGGTAGGCTAACCTTCAAAATCGTTCGACGCTACGTAGTACACTGCCGCGCAGGAGGCTGCGTACTATGCACATTATGAAGTGGCGATCAAGCAAAGTATCCTTCATGATGGACAGGTCAAGTCTTAAATTTTACACGGCTTTCGTCAGATGTTTTTAGTTACCTCGCACACGCCGTGTAGGAGCAGCCTCTGGAACGGGTCCTGGACATCCAGCGCAAGCAAGTCCTTGTCGCCCCTCGTGTCTTGGATGAAGGCCCTCACTCGTTCCTGCAAAATTGAATCCGAGACACTTTAATGTTAACTAGTATACTAAACAACCTCCCTGAAAAAAAAACCCTACACTAAACAACCATGGAATCAACACTGACACAGAAATATGCACATGGCTTCCAGTTGGATAACTACTACTCCCTCCGTCCCCAAAATAAGTGACTCAACTTTATATTAACTTTGTAAGGTTACAAAGTTAGTATAAAATTGAGTCACTTATTTTGGGACGGAGGGAGTATAATTTACTCCAATTGGGTAACTAATGCAGTTACTTTGGGTAACATTGCTGAAAGATTTCAGAGTTTTCAAAGGACACTAGCTACATGTGTTGTACTATCTTCCTAAGCATGTTCGCACACAGAGCTGAAAATGCACTGTACGTACTATATATTTGGTTGGGAAAACAGAAAACATAGGAGACACAAGACGGTACACATACTTCGTACATCCGAAGCAGGTCAGGCAGGAAGTTCCTCTTGATAACTTCTCTTGTCTGGCGATCAATACGGTGCCAAGCGTTCAGCGCAATCTCCTCGTCTTCGTCCAAACGACTGTTCTTCCGATCCGCGCATGATTGTCTCATGTGAAATTGCAACAAGTTTGCCTAACACCATTAAAATTTGTCAACTGTAAATGACCCATGAAGATAAGACACACCTCTTAGTATAATTTATCTCTACACGCATGCATTTGGGCCTGGTGTATGTACTGTATTCTACTAGTATACGGTGGCATACCTGAACATCCATGTCGATGGTCCTAAAGACATCCCATGCAGCAGCAGAACTTGTCATGCAGAATGCAGACAGGGGCAGCTCCTCACCTACATAACATGCGGATGCGCATGATCGATTAGAACATACATAGTACTACAACTGAGCTGTGAGGTCCGCTATGGACCAGAATTTATATTTGTTTGACTGACTGATCGATTACCCCACGGTGGCGGAGCGAAGAGGCCTTTGATCTCGTCGGCGCCAAGACGGGGGACCAGCTCCAGCAGCAGGCGGTCGTTGAGCCACCGGCACGATCTCCTGTTGCTAACCTGCACATGTTATATACGGTGCGTTTTGGCATTTGTTAATTAGCAGCAGATTCCTGATACACACGAATTAATCAACTGCAACTGTATGTAATACCACATGAGTAATAACTCCATCGAATTGGCAATTTTGCTCCAATTACGTTCACGCGCCATCGAGTTTTGACATTGTTAACAAGCCATGTGTACCTTGGTGGCGCCAATGTCGTCTTCCAGGGCCTGGATCTTGCTTTCGATCATCGTCTGTCCAGTGAAGGGGGAAGAGCCGAACTGCTCCCTCTCCCTCCGCAGCAGGCCCGCAGTCACCATGGATCCTTGGCACGAACTGTCGCTCTCTCTCGCGCTCTTTTTTCCGGCGAGAAGGAAGGGCTTCGGTGGCCGGAGACGGAGACGGCGGGACAGAGCGGGCGCAGCCAGTAGTGTGGTGCGACCGGGCCCTTATATGCGCACGTTTGGTTTGGTAGATTGAGGGCCACGGAACCGGCACGAAAGCCTACAAGGAGACGTTGATTGAGGACCACGGAAACGGCGCGGATACGTACTGGGCCGCCTATGAATTCATAACAAATCCGAGCCTGTCTCACCAGTAGTCCTGGCCATGGGCAGCCCGGCCCGAACGGCCCGGCCCGAAAAAGCCTGACCCGGCCCAGCCCGACACCGCTCCCGGGCCGGGCTCGGGCCTAGATTTTGAGCCCGAAGACCGGGCCGGGCCGAGCCCGGGCCCATCGTTTTCGCGTTTTTCTGAAGGACGGGCCGGGACGGCCCGAAGCCGGACGGGCTTTTACGTGTTCGGGCCGGGCTCGGGCCCAAAAAACAGGCCCGACGGCCGGGCCGGGCTCAGGCCTGGGTTTTTTGCGTCGGGCTTGGCTAGGCCCGGCCCGAGGTATGGCCAGGTATACTCACGAGAGAAGAAGGATGATACCCCTCATCAATCAAAAATAAAAAAACAGAGAAGGATGATATAACGAAGAAAAATCATGGTGGGCCTTCTTTACGGCAAATCCTTTTTCCTAGTGTAATGCGCGGAATAGTGAGCAAATGCGCACGCCCACATGCACCTAAGCCTGGCCCGGTTAGGAAGTGACAGCGGCGAGGAGAGGGTGTACTAACAGCGCGAAGATGGAGGTGGGGCAAAGCATTAGGACTGAGCCGCCGTTGACGAGACGATCAACCATGAGAAGGCCGGGGTAGAACAGCGGCGAAATTGGTGACTAGCCGCGGCGACGCATGTTGAGGGCGTGGACGTGATGGGGATGGATGCGGGTGTCGGTCACCGACATCAGAGAAGGATGATTAGAGGGGAGGACATGACATTTGTGGACCGTCAAAGGCTGACGCGATGGCAGGGAGGGACGATAAGGTGGAAGGAAGCGACGCTGACCACCGCTGGTGGGAGCAAGTGGTTCGGCCACTGCTAGTAGGCGGGTCATCGAGGTGTTGAAGGAAGGAAGAAGGGAAGGAGGGCGGTGAGGTGGGTAGGAAGAAGAGGCAACATGGATAAAGAAGGGGAGGAAGAAGAGGACAATGGCGAGATCAGCTGGCCCGAGGCATGGGTGCTTCCTCCTATACAGAGTAACTCATTAACACCTACGACTATCTCGTCATCAAGGCTCGCAAACACTTCTTTTAATCGTTGCTTGCTAAAACTTTCATTGTCTAGTGACGGGACTATGCAAAAGAAAGTATGCATAGAGTTTGTTGTGACTTACGCTCAAGTACTATGTATCAATATGCTGTCTCTTTCGAGCTCTTGAGGTCATTAATTGTTTAATACCACATACACACACTCTTCAAGTGAAAGTCAAATAATATTCTCTATAGTGTTACCATTGTGAACGTTAATAAACTCATAGTCGAAATCCGAGCTGAAACTTTAGTGGATCGTTCATTGGTCAGCGGAGTCCTTAGCATAACACCAAGAGAGGTGACGAAATCACATTTATGCACCTAAACGCACATATAGTGACAAGGCCATGACATGAGCAAGAAGTTGAAGCGCCATGTAAAGATGCAAAACAGATTTTGACATAATCTCGATCACCTTTCCACTAGATTTCTCTAGACAACTTATTGAGTCTAACAAAATTAACACTATGGGGTTGAGTATCGCTAATATCATCTGAGGGGTCCTAAACCCGGGGTACCTGACTTAAGGGAGCCCGGCCTCGACCTTGACCAGGGCCCACCAGGCCCAAGGTGTATCGAGAAACCCTAAGAAGGCGAAGGCAATGAGCGTGTTCCCCAAGATATAGGGGGGAGGCCAAACTAATCTGACCTACCCCTAGACCCATGTACGTAAAATTCATGGCAGTTCCGTCCTACGCTTATCTACAGCTAATTATGCTTGGCCCGAACGGTACGATCGTCGTATGGGGAAGCACGGAGAAGGCCTACAAGGCCGAAGTGACGAACGTGGAGCTCGCTGAGGCCGCCCTGGCCTCCGCCGAGCTCGCCAAGAGAAGAAAGCGGATAGGGCCATTAGAGGCCGAGCTCCCCCAGAAACCGAGGCCTGGGCATGTCTTCCAGTCGCCCAGACAGACCAAAAAGTTCCAGGTTCACCCAGAAGATCCTGACAAAATAGTGATTATCGGCGGAGACCTCTCAGAGAGCCAGGAGGCAGAGCTCCTCGCTTTTCTTCGAGCCAGCTGGAACATATTTGCATGGAAGCCCACCGACATGCCAGGAGTGCCAGCGTAGAAGGCCGAACACTGCCTGAACGTCCACAAGGATGCGAGGCCAGTAAAATAGGCCATACGACGCTTCGCCACAGAAAAGTGAATGGCAATAGGACAAGAGATAGTGCGCCTACTCGTGGCTAAATTCATAAGGGAGGTCGCGCCCCCGGAGTGGCTGGCCAACCCAGTGATGGCACTAAAGAAGAAGAGCATGTGGCGCATGTGTGTGGACTACAACAGCCTCAATAAAGCATGACCCAAAGACCCGTTCCCTCTACCCAAGATCGACTAGATAATCGACTCCATGGCGGGGTGCGAACGCTTATGTTTCCTGGATGCGTACTCCGGATACCACCAAATACAAATGAAGGAGTCCGACCAGGAGATGGCCTCCTTCATCACGCCATATGGACCCTTCTGCTACATCACGATGCCTTCGGCCTAAAAACGCGGGGGCTATGTACCAGCTGACGGTGCAGAAGTGTTTCAACAAATAGATCGGAGTAGATGTGAAGGTCTAGATCAACAACATCATAATAAAATCCAAGCAATGATCAAGCCTCCTCACCGACCTCCAGCAGCAACCTCCGCAATTTCAGCATGAAGTTAAACCCCCACAAATGTTTCTTCGGGGCCCTTGCTGGGTAATTGCTGGGATTCATTGTGTCCCAGGGAGGGATAGAGGCAAAACCGGAGAATATACAAGCAATAGTGGAACTCGAGCCCCCGGAGACAGTATGTGGCGTACAGAAGCTCGCAGGATGCGTGGCGGCGTTGAATAGATTCATCTCACGGTTAGGTGAGAAGGCTTTGCCCCTATATCACCTTCTCAAAAAGGGCGACAATTTCTAATGGAGCGACGAGGCCAAGCAGACATTCATCGACCTCAACACACTACTACAATCAAACCCACTCGTAATCTCCCCGGCCCAATCAGAGCCCATGTTGTTGTACATCAGAGTAACCACCTAAGTGGTCAGCATTGTCATTGCTGTGGAATGAGAGGAGGCTGAAAAGTGCACCGTGTGCAACACCAAGTGTACTACGTGAGCGAGGTACTAACGCCTTGCAATACAAGGTATTCACATTACCAGAAGACAACATATGGAGTTTCATAGCCGCAAGGAAGCTGTGGCACTACTTTCAAGACCACCCAATAACGGTGGTCAACCATGCACCACTCTCCGATATCATCAACAACAAGGACGCCACGGGACACGTGGCAAAATGGGCGATCGAACTTCTGCCGTTCGAGCTCTCCTACAAGCCGTGCACGGAAATCAAATCTGGCCATCGCCGACTTTCTGGTGGAATGGACAGAGGCCTAGCAGGTCCCCAAGAACATCGACCTCGAGTACTAGACTATGTACGTCGATGGGTCGATTACCGTACAAGGACTAGGGGCCAGAGTGGTCCTCGTCTCTCCCAGAGGCAACAAAATGAACTACGTCCTCCAACTCCATTTTTGGGACTCCAACAACGTAGCAGAATATGAAGCCCTTCTGCACGGGCTTCGGATTGCGGCCTCCATGGGCATTCGACGTCTCATCTGCCGCGGCGACTCCGACCTCGTGATCCAGCAGGTCATGAAAACATTCGACACTAAGGACCCAAAGATGGCAGCATATTACGCTGCCGTCTGGGCACTAGAAGGAAAGTTTGATGGACTAGAACTACACCATGTCAAAAGAAGCGACAACATCACGGCGGGTAACCTCGCACGCGTTGGGTCATCAAGAGAGCCCGTGCCAGACGAGACCTTCCTAGAGATACTGCATAAGCCATCCATCAAGATGCAAGGCCTCGACACAACCACGACAGACCTCGACACCTCAGAAATTGCAGCCCTGAAGGTTACCCCACCATCCTCAGACACATCAGAGGAGGCCGTAATGGTGATCCACACCCAAGACTCGATCCAACCACTGCACGCCTATATGACCAAGAGTGAGCTCCCGCAGGAGAAAAAGGAGGCCCGACACATCGTCTCTCGTTCCAAGGCCTACACAATAATCAACGGCGAGCTATACAAGCGCAGTCAAGTGGGCGTCTTCCAGCGCTGTGTCCCAAAGGAGGAGGGCAAGAAGCTCCTCGAAGAAATACATGCGGGGGCTTGCGACCATCACGCAGCCCCCAGAACAATTGTAGCAAAGGCTTTCCGTCATAACTTCTTCTGGCCTCACGCCATGCGTGACGCCGAGGAAATTGTCTGAAGCTGCGAGGGCCGCCAACACTTTGCCAACAAAGCACACATGCCTGCCTCAACACTGAAGACGATCCCATTGACATGCCCATTCGCGGTGTGGGGGCTAGACATGGTTGGCAAGCTCAGCCTTCGCCAGGAGGCCACAAAATCTTGTTGGCGACAATCGACAAGTTCACCACGTGGATCAAGGCTAAACCGGTGACAAACACGAAGGCCGACACGACAATCAAGCTCGTCTCTGCCTCATTCACCGCTTCGGCGTCCCGCATAACATCATCATGGATAGCAGATCCAACTTCACCGCCTCGGTGTTCAAAGATTTTTGTCACCAAAGACGGATCCATATAGATTATGCGTCTGTGGCACACCCTCAATCCAACGGACAAGTCGAACGAGCTAACATGCTAATCATGCAAGGCCTCAAGCCACGGCTCATCACACCACTCGTTCGGGCAAACGGCAATTGGGTGGAAGAGCTCCCCTCCGTCCTTTGGAGCTTGCGCACAACCCAAAACAAATCCATCGGCTACACGCCCTTCTTCATGGTATACGGGGCGGAGGCGGTGCTCCCATCAAACATTGAATATGACTCGCCACGAGTCCGAGCGTATGACGATGAGGTCGTTGAAGAAAACAGGAAAGACGACGTCATCGAACGCAACAGCATCTACCAACAGTAGTTGCGACAGTATCAAGGCAAAAAGAACTAACGAATTGTGCCCAAATTCGAAGAAATTCTTCCTATGTTGCCCGTTTTGCCCAAACACCACCGTCTCCGCTCTTCTCCCACGCGGTACACATTCCGTTTCCCCTCCTCTCCGCTCCCCCACCTACCCTGCCCAGCAGCACCAGCGACGGCAAACCCACCGATGGACGCAACCGACCGCCGCCTCCGCGCCGTTTCCGCCCACCTCCAGCCCCAAGCAACCGCCGCCCGCCGCACCTCCGATAGCCTCGCCCCCAATCCCACCGCAGGGGAGTACGCCCACGGTACGCACGCATCACAGGCCCTCTCTCTTTCCTCCCCTGCCCGCCGTTGACTCGCTGGGCGGCACTGCCGTACTAGTACCCCGAAGAGAGCGAGCGACAAGGATTTTTTAAATTTTGTTTCAAATATAGCTTACCGATCGTCAGAAACTTACCGCAAATAGTTTCTCCAGTGCTTGGCTACAGCGCTGTCCTCCCCGAGAAGTTGCAGACTGGAAAGTGGAACGTGTACCGGTAGGTTCTTGAGGCAGTATAATGTTATGCTGCATTTTGCCTATGTCGTGACTCATAATTGCGCTTCTAATCTCTGGCAGATCTGCACATTCAGGAACTATAATGTTATTATGTTGCATTTCTGCCTATTTCGTGACTCTTAATTGTGCTTCTAATCTTCTGCAGATCTGCACATTCACCTATAACGCTGATAGATAGATTTTCAGACTACCCAGACATTGGGACGTTGCACGATAACTTTGTGTAAGCATACTCATCTTAATTTCTCTCTTGACAAAATACTTCAGTTATAATAAGATCAATTAAGCCTTTTGTCCCAAACAAGTTGGGGTAGGCTAGATATGAAACCCTTTCATGAGGACTTCCCAGGAGTTCACCCATCCTATTACTACTCTCGCCCAAATGGGTTTCATATCCAAAGGACTGGCTAGTTTTTACGTTCGCTCGCCAAGCCTATCACAACCCTTAGATATGAAACCCTTTCACGAGGACTTCCCAGGAGGTCACCCATCCTAGTACTACTCTCGCTCAAATGGGTTTCATACCCATGGGACTGGCTAGTTTTTACGTTGGTTCGCCAAGCCTATCACAGCCCTCCTCCTTTACCTGGGCTTGGGACCGGCTATGCCTAGAAGACATAGGCGAAGTTGACAAAATACTTCAGTTATTTATCAAAAATAAAATAAATATGAATGGTAGCTAGGAGAAACTAGCCAACTGGCTAAATAAAGCAGGAGTGAGGATACGATCCCAGGCTGGCCTGCCCACGGTGCTAGCCGGTAGAACCCTTGGTGTTAATCACTTCAGTTTTTTATCACTGTAGTTCTTTTCTTTGTTTTTGAGAGAATATGTTCTCGTGCATTTCATTAAGTTAGAAAAAAGAGTCTTATGACAGCACAGGGCGACCTAGAGCTCACAGAAAGTGATACAATCCGGAAGTGCCATCGAAGTTATTCTAACGCGCTTGTTTCTATTGAGTAGCAAATCTATGGGTTTGGCACAAACTAATGCATTTTTTTTTGCGGTGAAAAAGGGAGCTTAATTTAGTTACTGATAGGATTACAATCGCTAGCCAGAAGGCTAATCAGAGCATCAGGGGCGTCTGACAACCACAACCTAATGCAAGTTGGGACTCTCTTTTTCTTGGTTTCTTAGTTTTGTTGCCAGAGGAAACTTGCCGCTGTAAAAATCAAGAGCTGCAAAATAATTTGAATATAATACAGAAGCTTTTGTCTGAAGATTTTGTTTAAAACTGGCAAGATGAGTTGGTGCAGCCTAAGTTGTTGATAAGAAAATTAAATGCTCAATGATATGATATTCATAGTCTTACATGTTTTTGAAAACCTTGGGCTGATGGGATGTTTGGCTAAAGTGACCCTCAGTATGGAAAATCAGTGTGCCATGGAAAAAGTTTCTCGCTATTCCTAATGTGTCTATATGGTTGTATTTCATATTATTCCAATCGCAGTACCTTAACAATCTCTCATGTATAGTGTCCTTGCTATCTTTAATTGGACAGGAATGCAGTTGAGACTTTCAGAGACTGTAGATACCTAGGTACAAGGGTCCATTCAGATGGAACAATTGGAGAGTAAGGATCAATTATCTGATGTATGCCTTAGATTTACCTTTTGTAGTGTTTCTTATCTTATCCTAGCTCTTGAGCGAGAAATAACATTACAGCTACAAATGGATGACTTATGGAGAAGCTGGCACAAGCAGGGCTGCAATAGGTTCTGGTCTTATTTGTCATGGAATACCTAAAGTGAGTCATCGGTGTCTGAAAAAGGCACTTGTCCTTTTCTTTCTGTTCAGATAAAGCTGTAGATGTTGATGTCTTGAAATAGCACTTGAATTGCCCTATAGGGAATTTGTTTCAACTTACCTTCGAGTATTCTTTTGATCTGAATCAGGGCGCACGTGTTGGTCTGTATTTTATAAACAGACCTGAGTGGACCATAGTTGACAATGCTTGTTCTGCGTATTCATATGTTTCTGTGCCACTATATGATACTCTTGGTATGTCCACAGCACAGAACGATCATTGTTCTCCCTTTAATCATTTTAGAGACTGATTTTGTTTTTCTTACTGTCTACAGGTCCAGATGCAGTTCAGTTCATTGTGAATCATGCATCAGTAGAGGCTATCTTCTGTGTTCCTGAAACACTAAGAACTGTGAGCTTCAATGATTTATCCAGACCTAGACTATTCCTAGTTTGTACAATACATTAAAACATCACTTATAGCAGAGCACTGAATAACCTGTAACCTTACATTGACACACTGGTAGAAAGTGAGCCTAGCCCACTTGGTTGGGGGAGTGGATGTACAATCCCACTACATGGATTTAAGTCCTCGTGGATGTGAATTTGGGTTCCTATTTATACTGTAGGGGCATCCCTTACAGCTTTCTTTGTCATACTGGTCCTAGCTAGGCTTGCAACTGGCAAGCACACTCCTGGTAAATGGAAACCGAGTCTTCCTTTTAGTGTTGATGTCATCCTACTCGGGGCTTTGTTTATATATATCTCATACACTCACTCTCAGGAGTGCTTCATAGTGTCAAAAGCCCGTATAGTTTATGAATGCATATCAAATGCCGTTAGTTCTGGATCATATCTGCATACATGCATCATTGAAGTGTTGGGTACTGGGGTCTGATCTGGCGACAATTTTTGTGTGTGCGCGATGATCTGGCAATAGGTTTGACTTGGTCTTTAATCCTAATTTAATTCTAGTATGTTATATGAGATGCTAAATCATATTATACACATCAGCTTGCATTTAGCTTTGCACTGTATAATGAGATAGACTCTGATAAAGAAGTACTCAAGTACATATGAATTTAAACTTATTTTGACTTACA
Organism: Triticum aestivum; assembly: GCF_018294505.1. NCBI lineage: Eukaryota > Viridiplantae > Streptophyta > Magnoliopsida > Poales > Poaceae > Triticum > Triticum aestivum. The sequence goes on along the minus strand of NC_057805.1, from coordinate 113,430,922 downwards.
TCTGTCTGCTCATTTCAGTTGTTAAGCTTTATAACTCAAATGCCTTGTGTGCGCCTTATCGTGGTAAGTGCAGGTCATTTACGATTAAGATATGCAATTTGGAAAACCCATGATTGTTAAAAAACCTTTATTCTTAGTCTTTCCTTAATATTTTCTGTTTAGGTAGTTGGTGGAGTCGATGAGAATATGCCATCTTCACCTGCAGCTGCTGGAATGGAAATCATAACCTACTCCATGCTACACAGACAGGTGGGCTTTCTGAATAATCATTGAGTTTTCCTGTACAAACCTTGTTGGATCCTTTAACACCATACAGGTCACTTTTCATGAATGTTTCCAGTCAACACAATACCATTTAAACTAGTTGGTAAATCATTGTTTATGTGTATGTGGAGTTGAGAAATAGTAATGTTATAGCCATTATTGCCGACATCAATCTGGAATGGGCTTAGTTGGTTTTTTGTGGAATCACTTTGCAGATAGGTACAAAACTGACACATCTTGCTGGTGCTTATGTTAGAATATGCATTAATTTTTTTCCATGATAAAACGCAAAAGCCTTGCATTTTGATGCATTGACAGAAGAAGAGTTAGTACAAACCCAACAATGGGCAACACCCACATATTACAACATAACACCCCTAGCCGCTAGACTCCGTCGCTACCGGTAGCAGGGCGGCCAGCCCCTTTCCACCCCCAACACCCATTGCCTGGCTTCCGACTTGGTCACTCAAACAGGCGAGCCAAGCTCGGCTGGGCGCCGTTGAAGATGATTGTGTTCCAATGCTTCCAGATGCACCAGGTCACCAGCATTATAACAGAGGCAGTGCCCTTCCAGGCTGGGGTGGGGACGGAGCGATAGCTTTGCACTTAGGTTGCCGTTATACATTTCAGATTTTTGACTAGTACCTTATTAAGCCTTGCAGTCAGCACATGATATGAGTTACGGTATTGGGCTCAAGCAGAATGTGCAATTTATATCCTGACTAATCTTGCATGACATAATATGTAAGTGTGCTCAAATACATTGACTCTTTACTTCCATTGTAATACACGTGACCAAATGAGTGTGTACTGCAATCTTGCATGACTACGAAGGGTGGTGGGTCTGTATATTAACTCCGTTCTGGACAAAGTTGTTCATAAGTTGCAACTGTACATACACATTAACATTCACCGATTGTATTTGTTCATGCAGCTTGACATGTTAACTTCATTTAATATAATTTGAAATGCAAAACCTATGTCGTAACCACCATCCATACTTTATTTGCTTTGATTTTGAATAAAGGATATCACCACTTCTAGCTTTATGCTCATCCCTATTACTGGTTCCCCTTTTTATTTATTTATTGACTTCTTTTTATTTTTTTAACTCAGGGACATATGAGTCCCCAACCCTTTCGGCCTCCAAAACCTGAAGATGTTGCCACTATCTGCTACACTAGTGGCACTACTGGCACACCAAAGGTAAAATATTCATTCCTATGATGATTTGTTTGCTCCATTAGTCGGATTCTTGTACCCTTATTTTTCAGATATTTAAAGCTGGAGGCCAATCTTTTTTCTCAGGGAGCTGTTCTTTCTCATGCGAATTTCATTGCAAATGTAGCAGGCCAGGACTTGGGCGTTAAGTTTTACCCCTCGGACGTGTGAGATCTTAAATTTAACTTATAACTGTTGTTTTCCTGTGCAGTTTTCAGTTTATATCAGTTCATACTATTGACAATACCACTCGCCATTCTCCCCAGGTACATCTCATATCTACCTTTGGCACACATCTACGAGAGAACTAACCAAATATGGCTCGTTCATCGCGGTGCTGCCGTTGGGTTCTACCAAGGGGTATGTAGATCTGGACTATTTAGGACAATATGTTTACGAATGGCTTTGTATTATCATTCTAATAACTGCGTGTAGAACAATTTTGATAAGCATTCAATATTAAGTGATAATCAGTTCTTCTATAAGTTATTGCCAGACTTAAGTTGGAAGTGGATTATCAAATTTGCTGTTTCACATTTTAGTTGTTTCTAGTTTAAATAGTTCTACAAAACTTGTTGGTCATTTATTGATTAACTAAATACCATTAATGTCTCCTTTGAAGGATTGTCGTGTTCCAAGATAATATTGTAGTGTGTATACATTGTATGTTGGCTTCTTTTCATCTTTTTGATGAGTATTTTTATTAATTCCAGGATAATTTGAAGCTGATGGATGACCTTAATACTCTGAAACCAACAGTATTTGCGAGTGTTCCCCGGTTATATAACAAAATTTATGCTGCGTAAATATCACTAAACCAGTATTTTTTTAATATTTTTCCTCTTTGGTATCATATGTGATAGTACCCGCCCATATGTTTGGCTTATTTATGCAGAATTACAAATGCTGTGAAGGAGTCTGGTGGGTTGAAAGAACGATTATTTCATGCTGCATATAATGCTAAGAGGCAAGCTATTATTAATGGTAAGGAATTGGTTAAAGATTTTTTTGTTGTCACATATATAAGTAAAAAGCTTAAATATGCGCACTTCAGTCATCCATTATTAGTTTGGACTTAAGAGATCATTAGGGTCAAGTCACACTTTAGTCATCAACTTAGGATTTCCCTTTTCTCTCTATCCAAATTAATTTTCAGAGGGCATATTTATAATGATTGAGTTATGGAGAGGCCTTGGAGACATAGCAATAGTATGGCTAACTAAGCTTTGCAACCTCATTTTTGGTCAAACAAGATGCTCGAAGAATGGAGGCGGAGTATATTTGTACCAATCTTCAAGAACAAGGGGAATATTCAAAGTTGTACTAACTACCGTGGAATTAAGATGATAAGCCATACAATGAAGCTATAAGAGAGAGTCATTGAGCACCGCTGAAGAATGACAAGCGTGACTAAAAATCAGTTTGTTTCATGCCTGGGAGGTCGATTATGGAGGCCATTTTCTTGGTACGACAACTTATGGAGAGATAAGATACCGCGGAATGTCATGTGGTGGGCCTTGGAGAAACACAAAGTCCCAACAAAGTACATTACCCTCATCGAGGACATGTACAATGATGTTGTGACTGTTATGATGCAACTTATCTCTATTACATAGCCCTATATATATATATATATATATATATATATATATATATATATATATAGACTTGAGGTGCAAGGAAAGTAAACATAGTCTAATAAGGACTCCTAGATCAATACTAATTCTTCCTAACACCCCCCCTCAAATGCAAAGCGTATGCAATAGCATTGCATTTGAAGAAGTGTAACACTAGAAAAAAATGATAATCCAAATCCGCGTCTTGAAAGTGTCGTCGTAGCATGAAGAGTCGTCACAACCTATCGAGTCAAGCCGAAGGGGTAACGAAGAGATGGCACATCAGAGGTATAAAGCATTGCATAAAAAATCATAGCCCACGACAACCAACGGCGAAAGAAGCTCGGCGGCTAAGGCACAATGGGCATAGATCGACAATGAAGAAAGAGTCCAGAAAATCCTATAAGAAACAACAAGGGCAAGTAGGCCACAAAAGTTGTATAGAAAGGATCAGGACCAGAGAAAGGCTGACGGACAAAGGTATGGTGGACTTGCATGGCATAAGAAACACAAAATATCAACGGATTTGGTGGACGCACCGGAAAACAAAGAGAACTAGAAAGAAAAAACACACACGAGACGTAGATGCAGGAGCCATCGTGTTTGCAAAATAAACTGTAGAGAACCTAGTGCAAGTAATACGTCTGCTCACGAGAAGGACCAACGGTAATTAAGAAAACAACAAACAGAGATGCACGAGTGCTACGTGGTTTAGCAGCAGCCAGCGCAGACAAGCATGCAACAGTAGCAAGCGTAGCAGGAGATAGCAGCAGCATGCAACAGTAGCAAGCGTAGCAGGAGATAGCAGCAGCCACGCACACGGGTGTGCGGGAGCAGAACAGCACCCGCTGCGGCCAAGGGAGCACGCAGCAGCAAGTAGCGCACGTGCGGAGCAGAGGCAACGGCGGCCAAGAGGAGCACACGCGGGCGGCGGGAGAGGCGGAACGGCAACGGCTGCAGCCTCGATCTGGAAGGGGCGCCTGCGAGGGCCACGATCTGGACGTCATGTGTGACGGGATCTGGACCACGGCCTTGGGAGCATGGATCAGGAACCTTCTGGCCTGGGAAACAGCCGACGGATCGAAGACAGCATCCTGGAGGGTGGCACGTCATTGTGCGGGACAGGCAGCGCCCTGACGGACATGCGGAGACAGCAGCCTGGATGAGCACCGGCAGAGTCGTGGTTGTCCAGCGGTGAGCGTGTAGAGGCCCAAGTTGATGCAGAGGAGTTCCACCGGGGTCGAAGGAGACAACCACGCTAGGTCTTGGAGCGGAAGCAGAGGAAATCTTCATCGAGAAGAGGGGGATCTAGAGAGAATTCACCGGATGAGCACAGGAGACGTGCGGATCGTATAGACCAAAAAAAAAAATCGATCGAAGAGCAGGGATGAGTTGCGGTGTTCGGAGGAGACCTAAACCTAGGCTCTAATACCATGTTATGATGCAACTTATCTCTATTACATAGCCCATAGGGCATATATATATTACATAAGACTTGAGGTGCAAGGAAAGTAAACATAGTCTAATAAGGACTCCTAGACCAATACTAATTCTTCCTAAGTGTTTAGACAAGTGATAGCCAATGCAAGCAAAAGTTTGAACTATGGGAGAGGGTCGGACATTACACTCCCAACACGTCTATGCTCCTTTGGAGTTATGATGTGGGCAGCAGAAGTGGGGGTAGGCCGCAATTATTTATTGCGTTTACTGGGTTTTGAACCCTGAACCTCTTGGTTGTAAGTCATATGCACCTCACCAGTTCACCCATCAGCCTGAACTAATGGAAAGGGCTAGACAATCCACATATACACTTCAGCACCCCCTCTCACGTGTGATACGGGAAGTCAACACGTGAATAGACTTGGTATGGCTCAAGAGGCCTATACGTGGACACAAAGGGGGCAACAACAATTTATCATAATTTGTGAAAGCCAGGACTAGAACTCAAGACCTTGGGCCCTGATACCATGTTAAGCTTCATGCACTAGCCAACACAACATGAATTGTGAAAGCCAGGACTTGAACTCAAGACCTTAGGCTCTGATACCATGTTAATCTTCATGCACTGGCCACCGCAACCAAAGTCCGAACTGATGGAAAGGGCTAGGCAATCCGCATATACACTTAAACAATGGCGACACTGACGACTTTCCAACTAAAATAGGACTGCACCAAGGGTCAACTTTGAGTCCTCCTTTTTTCTATGGTGATGGACGAGGTCACAAGGGATATACAAGGAGATATCCCATGTGGTATGCTCTTTGCAGATGATGTGGTGCTAGTTGACGATAGTCGGACGTGGCTTAATAGAAAGTTAGAGCTATGGAGACAGACTTTGAAATCAAAAGGTTTTAGGCTTAGTAGAACTAAACTGAGTACATGAGGTGCAGTTTCAGTACTACTAGGCACGAGGAGGAGGAGGGGTTAGCCTTGATGTGCAAGTGGTACTGGTACCTTAGAAGGACACCTTTCGATATTTGGGGTCAATGCTGCAGAAGGATGGTGATATCGATGAATATGTGAGCCATCAAATCAAAGTTGGATGGATGAAGTGGAGCCAAGCTTCTAGCATCCTCTGTGACAACAGAGTGCCACAAAAGCTAAAAGGCGGGTTCTATAGGACGACGATTCAACCTGTGATCTTGTATGGCGCATAATGTTGTCCAACCAAAAGGCGACTTGTCCAACAATTAGGTATAGCAGAGATGCACATGTTGAGATGGATATGTGGTCACACAAGTAAGGATTGGGTCCAGAATGATGATATACGTGATAGAGTTGGGGTAGCACCGCTTGAAGAGAAGGTTGTCCGACATCATCCGATATGGTTTGGGCATATACAACGCAAGCCTCCAGAAGCGCATGTGCATAGCGGACGGATAAAGCGTGCTGATGATGTTAAGAGAGGTCGGGGTGGACCAAATTTGACATAGGAGGAGTTCGTTAAGAAGGATTTTAAGGACTGAAATATCATCAAAGAACTAGCCATGGACGGGGGTGCGTGGAAGTTAGCTATCCACGTGCTAGAACCATGACTTGGTTTCAAGATCTTATAGGTTTCAACTCTAGCCTACCCCAGCTTGTTTGGGACTGAAAGGCTTTGTTGTTCTTGTTATTCTTGTATATGTATACTGATTACGTGATCGTCAAATACAGCTGGCAAGAGAAACATAAACGGTGCAGTCAGCCATTTGGACTCTGATAAGCAAATGATCTTCATGTAGGTCACTATTTGTGAAATGAAATAGGGTTATAGACGCGGGAAACGGAAGCTGGAAGCCTTTATAATGACTTAAGAGTTTCCTATCATAGAGCACGTATTGTTAGTACATTGAAGCTTGAGCTAGTAATCCTCTTGGGTTATTTACACTGAAGCATGTAACTCATACACTGAAACTTGGGCTAGTATCTGAATTACCAAGAAGTTTTCATTGTACTGAAAGATGCATTTTTAGCATTTACTGAACATCATTTGATTCAATCTTATTTACCACCAATACGTATAATGAATGAATATTTTTACTCTTAATGTCATTAGGACGGAATCCATCCCCAGTGTGGGATAAGCTGGTATTTAACAAAATAAAAGCTAGGCTGGGTGGACGAGTAAGGGTTATGTCTTCAGGTGCTTCTCCATTGTCGCCAGATGTAATGGAATTCCTCAGAATGTAAGCTAACTTCATTTGCCCTCCCTTAGTGTGGCATGACGAAGAACCTGGCTTTATTAATCATAACACTTTCTTTTATAGATGCTTTGGTGGTGATATTCTTGAAGGCTACGGAATGACGGAAACATCTTGTGTCATTACTTTAATGGATGTTGGTGATATATCAATTGGTCATGTTGGATCTCCCAATCCTGCTTGTGGTAAGCTCCATTTTTCAGGCGCGGAATCAGATATGCTTGGCTGTAGTTGTGCTTATACAGATGCTAATTGCCCATGAGGCCAACTTAATGCAATAACAGTATACAGAGAAGCCACCCTAAAGTTATGACGCACTTGCATGGATTTGATTATTTTGCAATGATGGTCATATTTTGAAAGCTGACGGTTACTACAAAATAATTGCATCAAAGAAACTTATACCATATAGTCATTATTTTATATTTTATGTTTGGCATTTGTTTTGGAGTTACTTTTAAGTTCTTCAATTTGTTTGATTCTGCATGCTGATTGGATTGAATTAAGTTTGTCTAATTGTTGTGAAAGATATCAAATATTCTTACTCATGTAACAAATGAAGCCGTGTTCCATTTGTTTCGTAATATTTGCACAGCTCACTCACATGCTTTCATAATGCAAACCCTGTTTTCATTTTCAGAGGTTAAACTTGTGGATGTCCCTGAAATGAACTACACATCTGAGGATCAACCATACCCTCGTGGAGAAATATGTGCCCGGGGACCTATAATATTCCAGGGTTACTATAAAGATGAAGTTCAAACGTAACTTGATATCCTACTTCTGTTTACCTTTTGTTAAGTAGGATTTGATAAATGGCTCATGTAATTTGTCAAAGTGATATACGGATGTGTTTTGTAACATGCAGCAGAGAGGTCATTGATGAGGATAGTTGGTTGCATACTGGGGACATAGGTTTGTGGCTGCCTGGAGGGCGCCTAAAGATTATAGACAGGTAAAACTGGAAGACACTCCATATTTCCATGAGGCTTTTATTTTACTTTGAGTGCTGTATCTATTGCATCTTATCTGTCTGTTGTTTCTATACTCTCTGCATGTCTTTCCCCCGGACTCTGTTTAGTCTGGCTTCTCTTCCTAAATTACTATTTTTTATATCTCCGTACCTCAAGGAAAAAAAACATTTTCAAGTTAGCTCAAGGAGAATACATAGCTCCGGAGAAGATCGAGAATGTTTATGCCAAGTGCAAGTTCATTGCCCAGTGCTTTGTATATGGTAATATCATGATTTTCTATTTGCTGTAACTATTAATGTTGGTCATGCATATTTTGAATATGTTGGTTTGGATGCAGGCGATAGCTTTAATTCTTGCCTAGTTGCCGTTGTAGCAGTTGAGCCAGAGGTGTTGAAGAGTTGGGCTGCATTAGAAGGAATCCAGGTAATATTCGTTGATTGTTGCATACATGCATCACCTTCTCCTAATCTCTTAAGAACACATAATCAGAGTAACCCTAACTAGAAAATACCGATTATTTGGAAGTGTAAACCATCAATATTTTTTTCCCTCGTATGTTCGGATTATGAATACTTTTTCTTTTGCGGTCCAGATTATGAATACTGGAACAGTGAATTATGTATAATTACGAAAATACAGATCCTATTTCCAAAACCAGAGCTATAAATGAGACTCTAGATATTTGTGTTACATGTGTATGCTCTATGCATTATGAGAATACTACAGTTTTTATGATTACCACAGTTTAAATTACTGTGAGCTGTTTTTTTTTCCGAGAAAACGCAAAGACTTTGCGTTTCTTTTCATTGAAAAGTGGGGGAACAGGTTACACGCCTCCTAGGAGGTGGTTAGCAGTTTATTTTACAATGATCTTAGTGGACATCCCAGGTGCTAGGGATCACCAATCAGAGGCTTGAAGCCCCGGCCCGAACCCATAAGGCGGCCTCTGCTTTAATTCTCTCTGTTAGCAGGTGCACTGATGGTTGATCCCCTTCGAAGACACATGTGTTTTGTTGTATGCACGGTGATCTGTTTGGCAACCACACAAAACTGCAATATTAATACAGCAGTATTCCCTAAACCACGGTATTTTCTCTGCATAAGAAAACAACCCTGGACCTCTTTTTTTAAAACAGAGCATGTGAAAAGAACGAGCCCATCCTTGGCCGCCGCCGTCGCCCTGTCGTTCGTGGAGGCTGTCTTGGTCGCCGGCCATGAACAAATCAAAAAGGTTCCTCCCGCTGCTTCCTCCGATTTTGCCTGGAAGTCGTGTCCGTCCAATCCGTTTTTCGCTCTGCATGATGGGCCTGGCCGCGATGACCAAGCCGTTCTCGTCCATGCGCCGCTCCACTTTGCGTGGTGCGCCGCCGGCATAGCCGTGTTGCGGAGCGTCAGGTCGTTGCTCCGTGCCAGTATGTTGTACTAGTTTGATTGTATCCTTGGTGAGTGTAACATGCATCGAGCTTGTCCGTCCGTTCAATTAGTCGGTGGTCGTACTAGTTTGTGCATGCTAGTGCTTTGTGCATGGCTGTTAATCAGCTTGCAACTCTAGCTAGCTAGCAATGCGAGCGTTTGCAACTGCTTCAAACGGCGAGATAGTTAATCTTGGTTGGCGCATATAAGCTCTTGCCAAACAGGTCCACAGTATTCCCAATACTTCAAAATACTTTGTTATATCAAAACTGTGGTTTTCTGTACCTACAGATTAAATTACTGTAGTTTTCAATACTTTGGTTTTTTATAATAGTTTGCTATCAAACACAGCCTAATTTGTCCTTGCTAACCTGTAGTATGAGGATTTAAGACAGCTCTGTTCTGATCCTAGAGCAAGAGCTGCTGTGCTGGCTGACATGGATTCTATTGGGAAGGAAGCACAGGTCTCTCTCTTAACTGTTGCTGCACACTCTCCATAACTAACATTCTCTATTCCGGACGTGATCGAGATGATTCCTGATGATATTTCTATACTTATTGTTGTATCAGCTAAGAGGTTTTGAGTTTGTCAAAGCTGTTACTCTTGTTGCTGAACCATTCACACTAGAAAATGGCCTCCTCACCCCAACATTCAAGGTAGGCCCATCAATTCTGTTTGAGTGGATTGAAATGCAGGAATGCTGACACTTCATTTCCGTACTTTTGTAGGTCAAAAGACCGCAAGCGAAGGCGTATTTTGCAAAAGAAATCACAACTATGTATGCACAACTGCTTGATGCAGAGTCAGCCAGGCCCAAGTTGTAATTACACAAGTATTGGTCAAAATAAGCAGTCAATCAAGGTAGGAGGTTAAGCTTTACAATTGTTCAGTTCATAGCATGAAATAAGTGGCTGTCTTGTACTGACACGGCAAGCAATGTGATGGTAGTTCTTGAACCTGTCCCTCCCATGTGCAGGAACCAAAACTAATCTTTCCAATCAACAACAGCCTGGGACAGTGCTTGGTGCAGTTAATTTGATTGCTGTGGTCAAGTATAACTGAATGAGCCCAGCATATGCATTTTCTTAACTTATTTTCCCTTTTTTTTTACAGTACACGCATGTAATCCTGCCGTTGTAAAGATACATAGAGTAACATATTGGTGCCCTAATCTTGACCTGTTGTATGTGCAATATATTACAAGAAAAGCCAAGTGTACGCAAAATCAGGAATTAAGCTGCTGTGCGTGGTAGTATATGATAACCACATGACGTCTTGATATTTTTAGTTAAAAAATAATATAGAACAAGTAACCTAAAAGAGAAACTTGAAGTTTAGGCATTATCACTCCTATAAAGGATGTCCATAGTACCCGCCTAATGGAGCCTCCCAGCCTGAGAGTGCCCTCCTACCTTCCGTTGTGTCTGAGCCTCATGCTGTTAGAACAACTCCAATGCGAGTTAGAGCAACTCCAATGCGCCGACCCATTTAGTCTGTGCATGTCCGTTTAGGTCAAAACAAACACAAAAATCGGCTCAATGCACTGACCCAAATAGACGTGCGTCCGTTTTTCGTCCGCCAGGTGATCCATTCCTATCCCAAATTTGAGCCTCATTTGCGTCTGAGACGATCCATTCCTATCCCAAATTTGGGCCTCATTTGCGTCGAGGCGGACGCGCGCGACGCCCGCCTACTCCTTCCCTGGGCCCGCCAGTTGGTGGCACACAGTCCATTATCTTTCTCCCATCGACAGCAAGCCCTCGGCTGCCCCACCCCGTCGTCGTTGCCGCCTAGTTTCGATGCCCTTGCCAGCAGTCCGCACCCACATACCTCCCCCGCAGCATGCCACCTTCCCATGTTGCTGCCACCACCGCCTCGTCTCCGGGCCACCACAGCTCCCCCCTCCCCAACGTCGCCGCGAGCACCACCTTGGCCCCCGCGCCCCTAACAGCTCCTTCGACAACACCGGCATGCTCGTCTGACGCCGCCATGCTCGCCGGACGTCGCCAGGCCAGCTACCTGGTCCAGGGGAGGCGTGCGTCTCTTCGCGGGCCTGCTTCTTCGACGACGCTTGCAAGTTGTTCGACAGTTTGCCCGCAAGGTACAAATGGACTCCGTCGACGAGTTCTGTTTCCACAATTTCCTTTGCGACTCGAATGATCCTTCATCCGACGACGAGGAGATGGTGGTTGCTATGTTGGTCGTCCATGAACACTTTAGTAGGCAGCGGCCGTTGTTCCGGGGTTAGATCCCGAGGCATACTCCAGCGTTGAATCGCAACTGAGAGAACGGTCATTTCCTTCTTTGGAAGGACTACTTCGAGACACCCAACTCGCTCTTCAAACATCACCAATTCCGGCGCCATTTCCGTATGGCTAGTCATGTTTTCAACCGTATTCGGGAGGCGGTGGTCGGATACGATAAGTATTTCGAGTGCAAGGAGGATGCCCTTGGAAAGATTGGCTTCTCCTCTTATCAGAAATGCACCGCAGCTATCCGGATGCTTGCATATGAAGTTTCCGTTGATCTCATTCATTAGTACGTCTGTATGAGCGAGTCTAGGTGCCTAGACTCCATGTACAAGTTCTGCAAGGCTGTGATTGCAGCGTTTGGTCCTGAGTACTTGAGAGAGCCAAATGCTGAAGATATGATACGTCCATTTTGCGTCATGCTTTTATATTGATATTTATTGCATTATGAGCTGTTGTTACATATTTTGGTACAATATTTATGCCTTTTGTATCTTATTTTACAAGGTTTACATGAAGAGGGAGAATGCCGGCAGCTGGAATTCTAGACTGGAAAAGGAGCAAATCTGAGAGACCTATTCTGCACAACTCCAAAAGTCCTGAAAATTTACGGAGAATTATTTTGGAATATATAAAAAATATTGGGTGAAGAAAATACCAGAGGGGACCCACCAGGAGGCCACAAGCCTCGGGGCGCGCTCCTGTGGCTTGTGGGCCCCTTGACAGGCCTCTGGTGTCCATCTTCTGCTATATGAAGGGTTTTGACCTGGAAAAAATCGAGAGGAAGCTTTCGGGACGAAGCGCCGCCGTCTCGAGGCGGAACCTGGGCAGAAGCAATCTAGGGCTCCGGCGGAGCTGTTCTGCCAGGGAAACTTCCTTCCCGGAGGTGGAAATCATCGTCATCCTCATCACCAACGATCCTCTCATCGAGAGGGGGTCAATCTACATCAACATCTTCACCAGCACTATCTCCTCTCAAACCCTAGTTCATCTCTTGTATCCGATCTTTGCCTCAAAACCTCAGATTGGTACCTGTGGGTTGCTAGTAGTGTTGATTACTCCTTGTAGTTGATGCTAGTTGGTTTATTCGGTGGAAGATTATATGTTCAGATCCTTAATGATAATTATTACTCCTCTGATTATGAACATGAATGTGCTTTGTGAGTAGTTGCGTTTGTTCCTGAGGACATGGGAGAAGTCTTGTTATAAGTAATCATGTGAATTTGTTATTCGTTCGATATTTTGATGAGATGTATGTTGTCTTTCCTCTAGTGGTGTTATGTGAACGTCGACTACATGACACTTCACCATTGTTTGGGCCTAGGGGAAGGTATTGGAAAGTAATAAGTAGATGATGGGTTGCTAGAGTGACAGAAGCTTAAACCCTAGTTTATGCGTTGCTTCGTAAGGGGCTGATTTGGATCCATATGTTTCATGCTATGGTTAGATTTATCTTAATTCTTTTTTCGTAGTTGCGGATGCTTGCGAGAGGGGTTAATCATAAGTGGGAGGCTTGTCCAAGTAAGGACAGCACCCAAGCACCGGTCCACCCACATATCAAATTATCAAAGTAACGAACATGAATCACATGAGCATGATGAAAACTAGCTTGACAGTAATTCCCATGTGTCCTCGGGAGCACTTTGCTTTATATAGGAGTTCGTCCAGTCTTGTCCTTTGCTACAAAAAGGATTGGGCCACCTTGCTGCACCTTTGTTACACTTGTTACCCGTTACGAATTATCTTATCATAAAACTACCTGTTACCGATAATTTCAGTGCTTGCAGAGAATACCTTACTGGAAACCGCTTGTCATTTCCTTCTGCTCCTTGTTGGGTTCGGCACTCTTACTTATCGAAAGAGACTACGATAGATCCCATATACTTGTGGGTCAACAAGAATCTTTTCTGGCGCTGTCGCCGGGGGGTGAAGCGCCTTTGGTAAGGAAACATTTATATAGTGTGCTGAAATTTACTATCACTTGTTGCTATGAAAAATAATCCTTTGAGGGGTTTGTTCGGGGCATCTTCACCCTGACCGGAAGAGCGAAGAGTTGCCCCCTCAACCCACTGAACCTACTGAAAATATTTATTATGAAATTCCTTCAGGTATGATAGAGAAACTGCTAGCTAATCCTTATGCAGGAGATGGAACACTACATCCTGATATGCATCTAATCTATGTGGATGAAGTTTGTGGATTATTTAAGCTTGCAGGTTTGCCCAAGGATGAAGTCAAGAAGAAGGTCTTCCCTTTATCTTTGAAGGAGAAGGCATTGACATGGTATAGGCTATGCGATGATATTGGAACTTGGAATTACAACCGATTGAAATTGGAATTTCATCAGAAGTTTTATCCTATGCATCTAGTTCATCGTGATCGGAATTATATTTATAATTTTGGCCTCGTGAAGGAGAAAGTATCGCTCAAGCTTGGGGGAGGCTTAAGTCAATGTTATATTATGCCCCAATCATGAGCTCTCAAGAGAAATTATAATTCAGAACTTTTACGCCCGGCTTTCTCGTAATGATCAATCCATGCTCGATACTTCTTGTACTGGTTCTTTTATGAAGAAGACTATTGAATTCAAATGGGATTTATTGGAAAGAATTAAACACAACTTTGAAGATTGGGAAATTGACGAAGGTAATCTTTTATGGATGCCGATGCTTTTCATGAATTTAGCACTAAATATGGACTTGACTCTGAGATAGTAGCTTCTTTTTGTAAATCATTTTCTACTCATGTTGATCTCCCTACGGAGAAGTGGTTTAAATATCATCCTCCCATTGAAGTGAAATTAGTAGAACCTATTAAAGTTGAAGAAGAAAACATTACTTATAATGTTGATCCTATTGTTCCTAATGCTTATATTGAGAAACCACCTTTCCCTGTTAGGATAAACGATCGTGCTAAAGCTTCAACTGTGGTTCGTAAGAGTTATACTAGAACACCTACACCCCCTGAACAAATTAAAGTTGAACCTAGTATTGCTATGGTTAAAGATCTCTTGGTCGACAATATTGATGGGCATGTTATTTATTTCTGTGATGAAGTTGATAGAATTGCCAAACCCGATGATAAAGATAAACATAGACCTATTGTTGGCATGCGTGTTGTTTCTATTAAAATAGGAGATCATTGTTATTATGGCTTATGTGATGTGGGTGCTAGCGTGAGTGCAATTCTCTTTACTTTATATCAAGAAATTATGAATGATATTGCACCTGCTGAGATAGAAGATATTGATGTTACTATCAAACTTGCTAATAGAGATACTATATCACCAATTGGGATTGTTAGAGATGTTGAAGTCCTGTGTGGGAAAGTAAAATACCCTACTGATTTTCTCGTTCTTGGTTCCCCACAAGACGATTTTTTTCCCGTTATATTTGGTAGACCTTTCTTGAACAATGTTAATGCTAAGATAGATTGTGAGAAAGAAACTGTTACTGTAAGTTTTGGGGATGTGTCTCATGAGTTTAATTTCTCTAAATTTCGTAGACAACCCCATGACAAAGAATTGCCTAGTAAAGATGAAATTATTGGTCTTGCTTCTATTGTTGTGCCTCCTACTGATCCTTTAGAACAATATTTGCTAGACCATGAAAATGATATGTTTATAAAGGAAATGAAGGAATTAGATGAAATGTTCTTTAACCAAATGCCTGTTTTGAAACACAACTTGCCTGTTGAGATTCTTGGGGATCCTCCTCCACCCAAGTGTGATCCCGTGTTTGAGCTTAAACAATTACCTGATACTCTGAAATATGCCTATCTTGATGAAAAGAAGATATATCTTGTTATTATTAGTGGTAACCTTTCAGAGCATGAAGAAAAGAAATTATTGAAAACTCTGAAGAAGCACCGTGCTGCTATTGGGTATACTCTTGATGATCTTAAGGGCATTAGTCCCACTCTATGTCAGCACAAAATTAATATGGAGCCAGATGCTAAACCAGTTGTTGATCATCAACGACGGTCGAATCCAAAGATGAAAGAAGTGGTAAGAAATGAAATATTAAAGCTTCTGGAAGGAGGTATAATTTATCCTATCGCTGATAGTAGATGGGTAAGTCATGTTCATTGTGTCCCTAAGAAGGGAGGTATTACTGTTGTTCCCAATGATAAGAATGAATTGATTCCACAAAGAATTGTTACAGGTTATAGAATGGTTATTGATTTTTAGAAAGTTAAATAAAGCCACTAGGAAAGATCATTACCCTCTACCTTTTATTGATCAAATGCTAGAAAGATTGTCCAAACATACACACTTTTGCTTTCTAGATGGTTATTCTGGTTTTTCTCAAATACCTGTGTCAAAAGAGGATCAAAAAAAGACTACTTTTACTTGCCCTTTCGGTACATTTGCTTATAGACATATGCCTTTTGGTTTATGCAATGCACCTGCTACCTTTCAAAGATGTATGACTGCTATATTCTCTGACTTTTGTGAAAAGATTATTGAGGTTTTCATGGATGATTTCTCCGTTTACGGAACTTCTTGATATGTCTCCATCGTATCTACTTTTCCAAACACTTTTGCCCTTGTTTTGGACTCTAACTTCCATGATTTGAATGGAACTAACCCGGACTGACGCTGTTTTCAGCAGAATTGCCATGGTGTTATTTTTGTGCAGAAATAAAAGTTCTCGGAATGACCTGAAACTTCACGGAGAATATTTTTGGAATTAATAAAAAATACTGGCGAAAGAATCAAGGCCAGGGGGCCCACACCCTGTCCACGAGGGTGGGGGGCGCGCCCCCCTGCCTCGTGGGCCCCCTGGTGCTCCACCGACCTCAACTCCAACTCTATATATTCACGTTCGGGGAGAAAAATATCAGAGAGAAGGATTCATCCCGTTTTACGATACGGAGCCGCCGCCAAGCCCTAATCTCTCTCGGGAGGGCTGATCTGGAGTCCGTTCGGGGCTCCGGAGAGGGGAATCCGTCGCCATCGTCATCATCAACCATCCTCCATCACCAATTTCATGATGCTCACCGCCGTGCGTGAGTAATTCCATCGTAGGCTTGCTGGACGGTGATGGGTTGGATGAGATTTATCATGTAATCGAGTTAGTTTTGTTAGGGTTTGATCCCTAGTATCCACTATGTTCTGAGATTGATGTTGCTATGACTTTGCTATGCTTAATGCTTGTCACTAGGGCCCGAGTGCCATGATTTCAGATCTGAACCTATTATGTTTTCATGAATATATGTGAGTTCTTGATCCTATCTTGCAAGTCTATAGTCACCTATTATGTGTTATGATCCGGCAACCCCGAAGTGACAATAATCGGGACCACTCCCGGTGATGACCGTAGTTTGAGGAGTTCATGTATTCACTAAGTGTTAATGCTTTGGTCCGGTACTCTATTAAAAGGAGGCCTTAATATCCCTTAGTTTCCAATAGGACCCCGCTGCCACGGGAGGGTAGGACAAAAGATGTCATGCAAGTTCTTTTCCATAAGCACGTATGACTATATTCGGAATACATGCCTACATTACATTGATGAATTGGAGCTAGTTCTGTGTCACCCTATGTTATAACTATTGCATGAGGAATCGCATCCGACATAATTCTCCATCACCGATCCAATGCCTACGAGCTTTTCACATATTGCTCTTTGCTTAGTTACTTTTCCGTTGCCACTGTTACAATTACTACAAAACTGCTACTGTTACTTTTGCCACCGTTACCGTTACTTCCATACTACTTTGCTACTAAATACTTTGCTGCAGATATTAAGTTATCCAGGTGTGGTTGAATTGACAACTCAACTGCTAATACTTGAGAATATTCTTTGGCTCCCCTTGTGTCGAATCAATAAATTTGGGTTGAATACTCTACCCTCGAAAACTGTTGCGATCCCCTATACTTGTGGGTTATCAAGACTATTTTCTGGCGCCGTTGCCGGGGAGCATAGCTCTATTCTTTGAGTCACTTGGGATTTATATATCTACTGATCACTATGAGGAACTTGAAAGACTAAAGAACTAAGATTTTTCCCTCAACTACGAGGGGAGGTAAGGAACTGCCATCTAGCTCTGCACTTGATTCACCTTCTGTTTTGAGTAAGCTTGCGACACCTAAACCTGCTTCTGCTATTAATTCTGATATGTCGCATGTTATTGATGATGCCACTTCTGCTATGCATGATACTTATGATGAAACTACTTCTATGCTTGATACTACTGTGCCACTAGGTGAATTTCTTGATGAACAACTTGCTAGGGCTAGAGAGAATGAAATTATTGAAACTGATAATATTGATGAAAGTGATGATGAAGATTCTCCCCCTAGATATGAATTGCCTGTTGTGCCTGAGGGTTATGTTATGGATGAAGAAACTGCTAGAGACTTTCTTGCTTGCAATGATAGAATGATCTTAAGAAATTATTAGCTAAGCTGAAAGAAAAATCTTTGAATGCTAGAATGAAATATGACCCTGCTTTTGCTACTTCACCTATCTGTGTTACTGATAAGGATTATGATTTCTCTGTTGATCCTGAGATAATTACTTTGGTTGAATCTGATCCTTTTTATGGCTATGAATCTGAAACTGTTGTGGCACATCTTACTAAATTAAATGATATAGCCACCCTATTCACTAATGATGAGAAAACTCGCTACTACTATATCCTTAAGTTATTTCCGTTCTCATTAAAGGGTGATGCTAAAACATGGTTTAATTCTCTTGATCCTGGTTGTGTGCGTAGTCCCCAGGATATGATTTATTACTTCTCTGCTAAATATTTCCCCGCTCATAAGAAACAAGCTGCTTTAAGGGAAATATATAATTTTGTGCAAATTGAAGAAGAGAGTCTCCCACAAGCTTGGGGGAGGCTTCTCCAATTACTTAATGCTTTGCCTGATCATCCTCTCAAGAAAAATGAAATACTTGATATCTTTTATAATGGACTAACCGATGCTTCCAGAGACCACCTGGATAGTTGTGCTGGTTGTGTTTTCAGGGAAAGAACAGTTGATCAAGCTGAATTGCTATTGAATAATATGTTGACTAATGAAAATAATTGGACACTTCCTGAACCAACTCCTAAGCCAACTCCGAAGAAAAGGGGTATTCTATTTCTCAGTCCTGAAGATATGCAAGAGGCAAAGAAATCTATGAAAGAAAAAGGTATTAAAGCTGAAGATGTTAAGAATTTACCTCCTATTGAAGAAATACATGGTCTTAATTTGCCGCCTGTTGAAGAAATACATGGTCTTGATAACCCGACACAGGTAGTAAAGGTAAATTCTCTCTATAGATTTGATGAAGGTGATATTCCTCGTTATAAGTCTGCTAGCCAATGCTTAGATGAGTTTGATAATTTTATTGTTAAACAAGAAAACTTCAATGCTTATGTTGGTAGACAATTGAAACGAAATGCTTATATGATTGAACACTTGAGTGATTATATGTCTAGAGTTAAAGGTGAACTTAAACTCATTAGTAAACATGCTTCTATGGTTACCACTCAAGTAGAACAAGTGCTTAAAGCTCAAAATGATTTGCTCAATGAATTAAATAATAAGAAGAATGATAATGCTGTTAGAGTTATGACTAGAGGGGGTAAAATGACTCAAGAACCTTTGTATCCTGAGGGCCACCCTAAGAGAATTGAGCAAGATTCTCAGAGAACTAATGTTGATGCACCTAGTCCTTCTAAAAAGAAGAAAAAGAAAAATGATAGGACTTTGCATGCTTCTAGTGAACCTGTTGTTGACACACCTGAGAATCCCAATGATATTTCTATTTCTGATGCTGAAACACAATCTGGTGATGAACATGAACCTAGTGATAATGTTAATGATAATGTTCATGTTGATACTCAACCTAGCAATAACAATGGTGTAGAGATTGAACCTACTGTTGATCTTGGTAACCCACAATCAAAGAATCAGCGTTATGATAAGAGAGACTTTGTTGCTAGGAAGCACGCTAAAGAAAGAGAACCATGGGTTCAGAAACCCATGCCCTTTCCTCCCAAACCATCCAAGAAAAAGGATGATGAGGATTTTGAGCGCTTTGCTCAAATGATTAGACCTATCTTTTTGCGTATGCGTTTTACTGATATGCTTAAAATGAATCCTTATGCTAAATACATGAAAGATATTGTTACAAATAAGAGAAAGATACCGGAAGATGAAATTTCCACCTTGCTTGCTAATTATACTTTTAAGGGTGGAATACCTAAGAAACTAGGAGATCCAGGAGTACCAACTATACCATGCTCCGTTAAAAGAAACTATGTTAGAACTGCTTTATGTGATCTTGGAGCCGGTGTTAGTGTTATGCCTCTCTCTTTATATCGTAGACTTGATTTGAATAAGTTGACACCTACTGAAATATCTTTGCAAATGGCCGATAAATCAACTGCTATACCTGTCGACATTTGTGAGGATGTGCCTGTTGTGGTTGCAAACGTTACTATTTTAACGGACTTTGTTATTCTTGATATTCCCGAGGACGATAGTATGTCGATTATCCTTGGTAGACCCTTTTTGAATACTGCAGGGGCTGTTATTGATTGCAACAAAGGCAATGTCACTTTTCATGTTAATGGTAATGAGCATACGGTACACTTTCCGAGGAAACAACCTCAAGTCCACAGTATCAATTCTATTGGAAAAATTTCAACTATTACTATTGGAGGTTTTGAATTTCCTCTTCCTACTGTCAAGAAGAAATATGATATTCTTATTGTTGGGGATGTGCATATCCCCGTTGAGGTAACCTAGTGTTATTCGAAAATTTCTCCGGTTCCATGTTATTCGAAATGAGTTTGTTAACAAGACTTGATCAACCTTGTTAGTGGATTCCTTTTGATGAGCATGAGATGGATGAAGTTAGAAAGCACAACCTTTTGTACCCTCCTTTTACTTTCTGTTATTTAGATTAAATAAAGCAAAAATAGTATTTTCTGTCTGTTTTCTGAATTATCCGTGCAATAAAAAATACCCCGAAAATAAAAGTTCTCCAAATGCCCTGAAAATGAAATATGATTTTTTCTAGAATATTTGAGAATATCTGGCACTGAGAACACATCAGGGGGAGCAAGCACCTGGCCACGAGGGTCCAGGGCGCGCCCACCCCCTGGGCGCGCCCCCTGCCTCGTGGGCCCCTGGTGGCCCCCTCCACTTATTCCAGCCACCACACACTCCTTCTTCCTCCCAAAAAAATCACCAACCAGCTCAAGCACGAGTTCTAGCTCATCTTGCTGCCATTTTCGATCTCCTTGCTCAAAGCTCCACTCACAAAACTGCTTTGGGGGATTGTTCTTCGGTATGTGACTCCTCCAATGGTCCAATTAGTTTTTGTTCTAGTGCTTTATTCATTGCAAATTTTTGCTGCCTAGGTGACCCTGTTCTTGAGCTTGCATGTCAAATTTATATGGTCCCAAGTAGTTCTAATGCATGATATAGTCTCTAGGCACTTGTGGGAGTAGTTGCTATTAATTTTGTTGAGTTTGGTTCACTTTTATTTTGAGTTACTAAAATTTTCAGAAATTTTTCAAAGGAAGAAATATGTTTAGGAAAATGTACCAAGGTGGTTCTTCAAGGAAGCAAGGACCCAGGCCCGCAATACGTGAGCCGGACCATGAACCACCAAGAGAAGCTCAAGTGCGGCCTTGTGAATGGCCGTCAGAAGATTTCATGGTCGAGCAGGAATTAAGGAGGAATTTGACGCATATGTGCGTAATGCTGAACTCGAGGGCTTCATGCTAGATAAGTGCCCTCAGTATTATCACCTAACTGATTCCTTTATGAGAAGGTTCAAATTTTCATCTTCACGTAATTCTCACACTGTCCTATTTGATATTTATGGTAAATCTTACACTATGGACTTAGAGGATTTTAATACTGCTTGTAAACTTCCGCAGTCGGGTAGTGCGAGTGAACCTCGCAAATCTGAGTTTAAGGATTTTCTTGCTAGTATCACTGTGGGAGAATCTAGAGAGATAACACAAGCTACCATAGGGAGCATTCATTTTCCTGCTATACATTATTTTGCTCTGTTTATAGGTAGATGCATAAATGGTAAGGATGAGGCATGCCACATGTGTGTTCCAGATCTTAGTGTTCTCAAGAGTGCTGTTTTAGGAGATAAACAATATAACTTGGGGGCCATTGTTGCACGAAGGCTGCATAATAATGGTTTAATGGAGACTTGTTTGGTGGGATTTATGCAACCCGTGTGGCTAATTTTCTTGAGATACCCATATATGAAAATGATATGGAATTGCCTCCCACTTATCTAGATTATAATGCTATGGTTCGCCATCAGTTTATTGAGAGGAATGAACAACCTCTCCAGTACCGACTAATGTTTGACAGGCGCCGCATTTTCCATGTTGCTCTCCCTGCTCCTACTTTCTTTGACTTTCAGACAAAAGGGAGATATATTATAACCAGGGAGGAGGCGAATGAGTATAAGAGGAGGACTGAGGCAGCTCGCCTCCAAGCTGCAGCTCATGAGGCAATAGCTGTTGCATCTCAGTACGACCCCAGCTACAACTTTGGATATCCGCCAGGCCAGTCGTGGCCATATACCAACTTAGGCCAAAAGCCTAAGCTTGGGGGAGTACATATCTCTCACCGACATTACATTTATGTTCACACACTCATGCTAGTTGTCGGTGCTCATACGTTTTCATTGTAATATCGATGCTAGTTTATTTTCTTTTTCTCGCTTTCTTCTTGTGTGTTTGAATAACCTTAAGAAAATCAAAAAAATAATTAGTTGTAGCATTTAGCTAGTTTACTTCCCATGCCTGTAGTAGTAGTAATTAAAAGAAAACCCAAAAAGATTTCTCGTTCTTCTTTTGTTTGTTGGGAGCTTTCCCGTGTAAATAGTTTTATTTCTTTTCTTGTTCTTTGGGGGTCGAGAGGAGAAGACCATAATGAAAATGTTGAAGTGGCTCTTATATGCATTATGTTGATTTAACAAGAGCCCATATTACCTTGTCTTCTCCTGTGTGTCAGATGCTTGCAGATTCCAGCTTAGTCCAATGCACGTGCACTATTATTATTATTATTATTATTATTATTATTATTCACACCGTTCGGTCGTGCAAGTGAAAGGCAATAATGACGATATATGATGGACTGATTGAGATAAGAGAAGCTGGTATGAACTCGACCTCTCTTGTTTTTGTAAATATGATTAGTTCATCGTTCCTGATTCAGCCTATTATGAATGAACATGTTTGCAATGACAATTAGAGATTATAGTTGCTCATGCCATGCTTAATTAGCTAGGAGTTTATAATGGTTTACCTTGCGTGCCAACATGCTATTAAAATGGTTGTGATGTGGTATGATAGGGTGGTATCCTCATTTGAATGATTCAAGTGACTTGACTTGGCACATGTTCACACATGTAGTTGAAACAAAATCAACATAGCCTCCATGATATTTTTGTTCATGGTGGATTATATCCTACTCATGCTTGCACTCAATGTTTATTAATTTTAATGCATGTTCATGACTGTTGTCGCTCTCTAGTTGGTCGCTTCCCAGTCTTTTTCTAGCCTTCACTTGTACTAAGCGGGAATACTGCTTGTGCATCCACTTCCATAAACTCCAAAGTTATTCCATATGAGTCCATCATACCTTCCTATATGCTATATCTACCTGCCGTTCCAAGTAAATTTGTATGTGCCAAACTCTAAACCTTCAAATGAAATTCTGTTTTGTATGCTCGAATAGCTCATGTATCAACTAGGGTTATCTGTATCTTCCATGCTAGGTGGGTTATTCTCAAGAGGAGTGGACTCCGCTCCTCACTCACGAGAAAATGGCTGGTCACCGGGATGCCCAGTCCCATGCTCAAATCAAATCAAAATAATTGCAAACAATACTCCCCTAGGGCTGTTGTTAGTTGGAGGCACCCGTTGTTTCGGACCAGCCATGGATTGATGCTTGTTGGTGGAGGGGGAGTATAAACTTTACCATTCTGTTTGGGAACCGCCTATAATGTGTGTAGCATGGAAGATATCGAGACATGTCGGTTGTTATGTTGACAATGAAAGTATGCCGCTCAAAATATTATTCATCTCTATTTCAAAATCGAGCTCTGGCACCTCTACAAATCCCTGCTTCCCTCTGCGAAGGGCCTATCTATTTACTTTTATGTTGAGTCATCACCCTCTTATTAAAAAGCACCAGATGGAGAGCACCGCTGTCATTTGCATCCATTACTATTAATTTATATTGAGTATGACTATGACTGGATCTCTTTTACCATGAATTACAATGTTTAGTCAGTCCTTGATCTTCAGAGGTGCTCTGCATTTATGTTTTGCGGTCTCAGAAAGGGCTAGCGAGATACCATCTTGTTATATCATATTATGATTGTTTTGAGAAAGTGTTGTCATCCGAGATTTATTATTATTGCTCGCTAGTTGATTATGCCATTGATATGAGTAAACATGAGACCTAAATGTTATTGTGAATATGGTTAGTTCATAATCTTTGCTGAAAACTTGAATGCTGGCTTTACATATTTACAACAACAAGAGCAAACAGAGTTTGTAAAAGTTTTTCTTTATCACTTTCAGTTTATCAACTGAATTGCTTGAGGACAAGCAAAGGTTTAAGCTTGGGGGAGTTGATACGTCTCCATCGTATCTACTTTTCCAAACACTTTTGCCCTTGTTTTGGACTCTAACTTGCATGATTTGAATGGAACTAACCCGGACTGACGCTGTTTTCAGCAGAATTGCCATGGTGTTATTTTTGTGCAGAAATAAAAGTTCTCGAAATGACCTGAAACTTCACGGAGAATATTTTTGGAATTAATAAAAAATACTGGCGAAAGAATCAAGGCTAGGGGGCCCACACCCTGTCCACGAGGGTGGGGGGCGCGCCCCCTGCCTCGTGCCCCCCTGGTGCTCCGCCGACCTCAACTCCAACTCTATATATTCACATTCACGGAGAAAAAAAATCAGAGAGAAGGATTCATCGCGTTTTATGATATGGAGCCGCCGCCAAGCCCTAATTTCTCTCGGGAGGGCTGATCTGGAGTCCGTTCGGGGCTCCGGTGAGGGGAATCCGTCGCCATCGTCATCATCAACCTTCCTCCATCACCAATTTCATGATGCTCACCGCCGTGCGTGAGTAATTCCATCGTAGGCTTGCTGGACGGTGATGGGTTGGATGAGATTTATCATGTAATCGAGTTAGTTTTGTTAGGGTTTGATCCCTAGTATCCACTATGTTCTGAGATTGATGTTGCTATGACTTTGCTATGCTTAATGCTTGTCACTAGGGCCCGAGTGCCATGATTTCAGATCTGAACCTATTATGTTTTCATGAATATATGTGAGTTCTTGATCCTATCTTGCAAGTCTATAGTCACCTATTATGTGTTATGATCCGGCAACCCCGAAGTGACAATAATCGGGACCACTCCCGGTGATGACCGTAGTTTGAGGAGTTCATGTATTCACTATGTGTTAATGCTTTGGTCCGGTACTCTATTAAAAGGAGGCCTTAATATCCCTTAGTTTTCAATAGGACCCCGCTGCCACGGGAGGGTAGGACAAAAGATGTCATGCAAGTTCTTTTCCATAAGCACGTATGACTATATTCGGAATACATGCCTACATTACATTGATGAATTGGAGCTAGTTCTGTGTCACCCTATGTTATAACTATTGCATGAGGAATCGCATCCGACATAATTCTCCATCACCGATCCAATGCCTACGAGCTTTTCACATATTGCTCTTTGCTTAGTTAATTTTCCGTTGCCACTGTTACAATTACTACAAAACTGCTACTATTACTTTTGCCACCGTTACCGTTACTTCCATACTACTTTGCTACTAAATACTTTGCTACAGATAGTAAGTCTTCCAGGTGTGGTTGAATTGATAACTCAACTGCTAATACTTGAGAATATTCTTTGGCTCCCCTTGTGTCGAATCAATAAATTTGGGTTGAGCGTATACTGAGGGAGTCCTGGATTAGGGGGTCCTCGGACAGCCGGACTATATACTTTGGCCGGACTGTTGGACTATGAATATACAAGATTGAAGACTTCGTCCCGTGTCCGGGTGGGACTCACCTTTGCGTGGAAGGCAAGCTTCGCAATTCGGATATGTAGATCTCCTCCCTTGTAACCGACTCTGTGTAACCCTAGCCCCCTCCGGTGTCTATATAAACCGGAGGGTTTAGTCCATAGGACAAGGACAATCATAATCATAGGCTAGCTTCTAGGGTTTAGCCTCTACGATCTCGTGGTAGATCAACTCTTGTAATACTCATATCATCAAGATCAATCAAGCAGGAAGTAGGGTATTACCTCCATCGAGAGGGCCCGAACCTGGGTAAACATTGTGTCCCCCGCCTCCTGTTACCATCTGCCTTAGACGCACAGTTCGGGACCCCCTACCCGAGATCCGCCGGTTTTGACACCGGCATTGGTGCTTTCATTGAGAGTTCCACTGTGCCGTCACGACAAAGGCTTGATGGCTCCTTCGATCATCGGCAACGATGCGATCCAGGGTGAGGTTTTTCTCCCCGGACAGATCTTCGTATTCGGCGGCTTCGTACTGCGGGCCAACTCGCTTGGCCACCTGGAGCAGATCGAGAGCTACGCCCCTGGCCGCCAGGTCAGGTTTGGAAGCTTAAACTATACTGCCGACATCCGCGGAGACTTGATCTTCGATGGATTCGAGCCCATGTCAGGTGCGCCGCACAATCACGACGAGCATGACTTAGCTCTGACGTCGGACGGTGTTCGGGAGATTACACCTGTGGCTACTCCGGCCCTCAATTCGGGGCAGATCCTGCCGTCCAAGGACGGGTGGATAGACCCCGCCACGGAGGCCGCACACTCAGCAGCGATAGAGCAGAATACTGACTTCACCTCCTATGAGAGCTGTGTCACCGGACCCTTGGATTCGTCCCCGGCCACAGGCTCCGAACCGCTTGCGTCCGTGCCTATTGAATCTGATTGGGCACCGATCATGGAGTTTACCTCCGCGGATATCTTTCAGCACTCGCCCTTGGGCGACGTGCTAAACTCATTGAGGTCTCTCTCCTTGTCAGGAGGCCCTTGGCCGAACTGTGTCCGGCTTGAGTGGGAAGCGGACGACGAAGAAATTCGTTCCCCACCCACCACCCACTTAATAGCCACTGTCGACGACTTAACCGACATGCTCGATTTCGGCTCCGAAGACATCGACGGTATGGACGACGATGCAGGAGAAGAACAGGAACCACCTTCCACAGGGCGCTGGACAGCCACCTCATCATATGATATATATATGGTGGACACCCCCAAAGAAAGCGATGGCAATAAGGCAACGGAGGATAATCCCCTCGAGAAGCAATCTAAGCACCGGCGTCATCGGCGCCGCTCTAAGCCCCGCCATAGCAAAAGCAGCGATACCGGCACAAGAGACAATAACACTGCGGATAGTGCCGAGGACAAAGAAAATCCCCTCCAGCCAGGTTTCGAGCGGGAGGATGGGCAAGCTAGCCCTAAGGAACAGGCGACAGACGGAGAATCAGAGGATGTCACTTACATGTCCCTCTGCGAAGACGAGGTGAACCTCGGCGACGAAGAATTTATCGTGCCTGAGGATCCCGTCGAGCAGGAGCGCTTCAAGCGCCGGCTTATAGCCACAGCAAAAAGCCTGAAGAAAAAGCAGCAGCAGCTTCAAGCTGATCAAGATCTGCTAGCGGATAGATGGACCGAGGTCCTGGCAGCCGAGGAATACGAACTCGAACGCCCAACCAAAAGTTACCCAAAGTGCAGATTGCTACCCCAACTCGAAGAGGAAGCATTAAAGCCTACACTACCAGCGTATGATGCGGCTGACCGGCCACCTCGTGGCCGAGACAAAGCGGCATATCAACCCGAAGTCCAGCCCGCAACCCGTCGCCAGTCAAACAAAAACACCAAGGCCCGGGGCAACACGCAGGACCTGCGAGACGTATTGGAAAACAAAGCAGGACATAAAAGATCGATCTACGGATCATGGGGGCGCGCCCCAACGCGTGACGATGACCGTCACGCTGGATATACTAAAAGCAAATCCGGCCGGGCCGAATACAGCAGACAAGACTCATATGAACTACGTCGTGATATAGCCCGGCACAAAGGCGCCGCACACCCCCTATGCTTCACTGATGAAGTAATGGATCATGAATTCCCAGAAGGGTTTAAACCCCTGAACATTGAATCATATGATGGCACTATAGACCCCGCGGTATGGATAGAGGATTTCTTCCTCCACATTCACATGGCCCGCGGGGATGATCTACACGCCATCAAGTATCTCCCGCTAAAGCTCAAAGGGCCGGCTCGGCACTGGCTGAATAGCTTGCCGGCAAACTCCATCGGAAGTTGGGAGAACCTGGCAGACGCATTCCTGGACAACTTCCAGGGCACTTATGTGCGACCATCGGATGCTGATGATTTAAGTCACATAACACAACAGCCCAGAGAGTCAGCCAGGAAATTCTGGACTCGGTTCCTAACTAAAAAGAACCAAATTGTCAACTGTCCGGATGCCGAAGCCCTAGTGGCCTTTAAACATAACATCCGTGACGAGTGGCTCGCCCGACATCTCGGCCAAGAGAAGCCAAAATCCATGGCAGCCCTCACGACACTCATGATCCGCTTTTGCGCGGGCGAGGATAGCTAGTTGGCCCGTAGCAACAACACAACAAGCAACCCTGGCACATCAGAGGCCAGAGATAGCTACGGCAAACCCCGACGCAACAAACACAAGCGCCGCAAAAATGGTGAAAAAGCCGAAGATACGGCAGTCAATGCCGGATTTAGTGGCTCTAAGTCCGGTTAGCGGAAAGGGCCATTCAAAAATGACAATTCGGGTTCATCCAGTCTGGACCGCATACTCGACCGTCCATGCCAAATTCATGGCACCCCAGGAACACCGGCCAATCATACCAACAGAGATGCTGGGTCTTCAAACAGGCCGGCAGGTCAGGTGCCAAAAACAAAGATAAGGGGTCTCAAAGCGATGATGGCGACGAGGAGCCCAGATCACCGAACACAGGAGGGCAAAAGAAATTTCCCCCGCAAATCCAAACGATGAACGTGGTAAACGACACCCACACTCCCAACCCGGACCGGATGCGCACCCTCAAGGATGTCGACTTAACGGAACCAGTCGTCCCACAATACAAACTAGGGCCGATCACCTTCAACCACACGGATCGTCCGGTTAATACCAATCAGGGCAATTCAGCCGCACTAGTCCTCGACCCAATAATTGACGGGTTCCACCTCACACGAGTCCTTATGGACGGAGGCAACAGTCTAAACCTGCTTTACCAGGACACAGTGCGCAAGATGGGCATCAATCATTCGGTGATCAGGCCCACTGAAGCCACCTTTAGAGGTATTATTCCAGGTGTGGAGGCCCGCTGTACAGGCTCCATCGCCCTTGAGGTAGTCTTCGGATCACCAGAGTGCCGAAGAGTTAATCTTCGACATCGTCCTCTTTCGCAGTGATTATCAGGCACTGCTCGGACGAACCGTGTTCGCTCGATTCAACGCGGTGCCACATTATGCCTACCGTAAGCTCAAGATGCCTGGTCCGCGCGGCGTCATCACGGTTAATGGCAAGGTCGAACTTTCCCTCGGTACCAAAGAGTATACCGCTGCTTTAACAGCGGAAGCAACGAGTGACACCTTTCAATCGAACCTCGAGTCGACGGCCAGGCTCCCGGACACCGCCAAAGGACTCCGAACTACTTCGCGCCAGGATAGCCCGGCTCATCCAGAGCTCAATTAAACACTCCGACGAAGGCCAGCACAGGCCACATACCGCGGCTCAGCCGCTCTGCGGCACACAAACATTTCTTACATTTTCTTTGCAGGTTCACCTTTGCACAGACCAGGACTGGCGATATGGAAGCAGCTCGAACGCGCAAGGGAATCCTTAGATATTCCCCGCAATGGCCATCCGACTATACTCCGGATCCGCACACAACTTCTTCCCCTGGTCTCAGCAGGTTCCACAGCCATATTTCTTTTTTATCACATTACGTGTATTCATACGCATCGATGTACTATTCAAAATACAACATGTGGATTTATATGACGCTTATCTGCTGTTATTTCTTATTGAAATTCTTTTGTCAAGTGGCATCCGTACACCGCGATATGCCTTAAATATGCCAGGGGCTTCGTTTTACTCACAATACGGCAATAAAGTCCGAACACCTTCATGCAAGTTCGGCACCCCGAACTTATAGCATTATATGCATCAGCTCCGAATCATGTCTTGGGTCAAATGTTGGCTTTACCCGGCTCCCATGTTTTGCTGCCTTACGTTCCGCTATATCGGCTAAGGCGGCACAGGGAGAACTACTGCGATTGTGTCCCGGTTCTTCCGGACGAGCACCTCAGTAGAGAAAGCCGAAAACTGACTGTCATGATACGGCGAGAGCTGGTCAGCTGTTCGAGAGGTTGTAAAATCTTTAAGGATTCTTCCCGCATAATGCCATAAGCAATGCAGCGTGCGATGGATCGGTTTTTCTTCCAATCAGGTGCTTATAGATCCCCTCATGCGGTCTTCCGAACACCAGGGGCTGCGCCTACCTTCCTTTTCTAAAGCTCCTATGGCTAAGTGAGAGTGATAAAGCCCTATAGTCCGATTGCCTGGTTCGTTGTGCTGAACACCTCCTTCGAAGGACCCAAAACTGGGATAAAGAGTGATCAGGTTTATCCCGAACACCCCCGTACTTCCTACGTGGCGGCAGAAGCCGATGACTGGCCAACTCTCAGGATTAATATATAAAACGGCCGCGCAGGAGGATAAACTTTTATATAACAGGCAATAAATAATAGAAATGACCTTGTTCAACATTACAAAGGACAACATGATTGTATTCATGGAAATATAATGTCCTTGGTGCATTGCTCCGCCGCAAGGCAGGATCCTTTCAGGACACTTTCATAATATAATTCGGGCTTGCGGTGCTCCTTCCCCTCTGGCGGTCCCTCGGTCATCAGCTTTTCAGCATCCATCTTCCCCCAGTGCACCTTTGCGCGGGCGAAGGCCATTCGCGCACCCTCTATACAGACCGACCGCTTGATGACGTCAAGTCGAGGGCAGGCACTCACAAGCCGCTTCACGAGCCCGAAGTAGCTGCTTGGAATCGGCTCGGCGGGCCATAGCCGGATAATCAAATCCTTCATGGCTAGTTCGGCCGCCCTATGCAGTTCGATCAGCTGTTTCAGTTGATCGGCAAAAGGCACCGGATAATTCGGTGCCAGATACTGCGACCAGAAGAGCTTATCCGCAGTGTTCCTTTCTTCGGCTCGGTAGAATTGGGCGGCATCCGATATGCTGCGGGGCAGCTCCGCAAATACCCCTGGAGAAATCCGAACTCAAAATTAGAAACATGATTTTCTCCTCAAATACTTGCTTTACATGGAAAAAAGCCTTACCCGCCGCGATCTTCCTCGCCTCTTGGATCTCCTGCAGGGCGCCTTGGGTTTCCCCCCGGGCATCGCGCGCGGCCTGATGAGCCTGGTGAGTTCGGATTCTTTCTCCGTTAAACTCTGCTCCAAGGTCTCGCATTTCTTCACGGCCTCTTGAAGCTCTTGCTCAGCTTCAATAACCCTGGCCTCGTGCTTCTCACGAAGAGCCTGCTCTGCGGCTGCCTTTTTCTCGGCCTCGGCAACAACCTTCTTCAGAGCCTCGACTTCGGTCATCGCCCCTGGCGCAAATTATGAAACATATTTTATCATACTGGAAATTTGTTCGCACTGAACGCGAACAAGGCTTGTGCATACCTTGTTTATCTTCCAACTGCCTTTTCAACTGGCCAAGTTCTTCTTTGGCCCGCTCCAGACTTTGATTCAGTCTGGAGACCTCCGCAGTATGAGAGGCAGCAGTCGCTACAGACGCCTGCTTATAAAAGAAGAGAGATAGATGTCATCAAGTGAGTCTTCCTGCGAACATAAATTTGATCCTCTGTCTGGTTCTTTCTTTCACCGAACAGTGTATCAGGGGCTACTACCATACTATGACACTCTTCGAAACCTCATAAAACATACCTCAAAGCCTCTTATAAGGCTGATACAGGCTTCATTCAGTCCACTCTCAGCAGACTGAATCTTCTCAATCACCGCACCCATAAGGGCACGGTGTTCATCGACGATGGAGGCGCTCTTCAGCGCCGCCAACAAAGCATCCGACACCTCTGGTTGGACAGAGGTTGCAGGTGGAACAGGCACACCCCTTCCAGCCGAGGGAGGCCGCCTGCTTGATTCTGGAGCCGTATTGGTCTCCGGAATTGCGTCCGGCTGGGGGCCAAATTCAAGATGGCCCCCGCCGTCGACTCCCATGGGAATCTTCCCCCCCATGTCTCCGGCCCCTGAAGTTTGACCTCCAGGCGTCGCCTTCACGATCTTTCCCCCCTCCTTGGCCGGGGTCCTTCTGGGACGAAGCCTCAATGTTATTCACATATTTGGGGGAAGGGGCCTTCGGGGGCGTCCCGCTCTCCATAGCATCCGAGCTCAGCAAATCCGCTGACGAGGATTGTTCGGTGCGGGACCTCGCCGGACTACAAAAAGTATGGCTTAGGTTAAAATATTATGCCATGATGAGTCTGGACGCATAAACGTGTTCGGATTTTATATACTCACGAGTTCACCAGGGGCTGGGCTCTAGGATCCCACTCCGGGCTGCTGTCGGCGGCGGCAGTGGACTCCTCCGAAGAGGAGTTTTCCCCCTTTAAGGCGACTCGGCCTCCAAGTGTATGGAGGCCGTCCTCTTCTTTCTCCCCCCCGCTGGGGATTCGTCTTCCTCCCCCTCCTCGTCCTCTTCGGAGGCAGAACGGGCGTTTGAGCCTTCGGATATTGTGTCCGAAGTGCCGCGGCGACGAAGGCCGCCACGGGTCTTTTTGGCCTCCTTCTCGGCCTTCTTCTTCGGAGCCTTGTAAGGCGCCGGGACCAGCATCTTCGTCAGAAGTGGGCCGGCCGGTTCTTCGGGCAGCGGGGCCGGATAGTGGATCCGTCCCGCCTTCTTCGTCCAGCCCTAGGAGAGTTGTGGAAAACACATTAAGCATTTCCCTTGGGTTATGCGGATAAAACATATAATAACTTAACGAGCTTGCAGGGCGAGACAGTTGGTACCCGCGGTCCTCGGCTGAGTCCGGCCATGATTTGCCGGACTTGAAAAGCACCTTCCAGATGTCTTTGTGCGAGGAGCCAAAGAGCTCTCGCAGGGTCTGGTGCTTGGCCGGATCGAATTCCCATAAATTGCAAGTCCGGTGTTGACAAGGCAGGATCCGGCGAACTAACATCACCTGGACTACATTGACAAGTTCGATATTCTTGTCTTCGATATCCTTAACGCACGTCTGGAGCACCGATAGTTCGTCGGACGAAGACCAGTTCAGGCCCTTCTTGGGCCAGGACGTAAGCCGCAGAGGGGCTCCAGATCGAAACTCGGGAGCAGCGGCCCATTCCGTGCCGCGCGGCTCGGTGATGTAAAACCACTGCTGTTGCCACTCTTTGACGGAATCATTAAAAGTACCTGTTGGCCATGTGACATTGGGCATCTTGCTCACCATAGCGCCCCCGCACTCGGCGTGCTCGCCGCTCACTACCTTGGGCTTCACATTAAAGATCTTCAGCCACAAGCTGAACTGTGGCGAGATGCGGTGAAAAGCCTCGCACACGACGATGAATGTCGAGATGTTGAGGAAGGAATTGGGGGATAGATCATGAAAATCGATCCCGTAATAATACATGATGCCGCGAACGAACGGGTGGAGGGGATGAACGAAATATGCCCTAGAGGCAATAATAAAGTTATTATTTATTTCCTTATATCATGATAAATGTTTATTATTCATGCTAGAATTGTATTAACCGGAAACATAATACTTGTGTGAATACATAGACAAACAGAGTGTCACTAGTATGCCTCTACTTGACTAACTCGTTGATCAAAGATGGTTATGTTTCCTAGCCATAGACATGAGTTGTCATTTGATTAACGGGATCACATCATTAAGAGAATGATGTGATTGACTTGACCCATTCCGTTAGCTTAGCACTCGATCGTTTAGTATGTTGCTATTGCTTTCTTCATGACTTATACATGTTCCTATGACTATGAGATTATGCAACTCCCGTTTACCGGAGGAACACTTTGTGTGCTACCAAACGTCACAACGTAACTGGGTGATTATAAAGGTGCTCTACAGGTGTCTCCAAAGGTACTTGTTGGGTTGGCGTATTTCGAGATTAGGATTTGTCACTCCGATTGTCGGAGAGGTATCTCTGGGCCCTCTCGGTAATGCACATCACTTAAGCCTTGCAAGCATTGCAACTAATGAGTTTGTTGCGAGATGATGTATTACGGAACGAGTAAAGAGACTTGCCGGTAACGAGATTGAACTAGGTATCGAGATACCGACGATCGAATCTCGGGCAAGTAACATACCGATGACAAAGGGAACAACGTATGTTGTTATGCGGTCTGACCGATAAAGATCTTCGTAGAATATGTGGGAACCAATATGAGCATCCAGGTTACGCTATTGGTTATTGACTGGAGAGGTGTCTCGGTCATGTCTACATAGTTCTCGAACCCGTAGGGTCCGCACGCTTAACGTTACGATGACAGTTTTATTATGAGTTTATGTATGTTGATGTACCGAAGGAGTTCGGAGTCCCGTATGAGATCGGGGACATGACGAGGAGTCTCGAAATGGCCGAGACGTAAAGATCGATATATTGGACGACTATATTCGGACTTCGGAAAGGTTCCGAGTGATTCGGGTATTTTTCGGAGTACCGGAGAGTTACGGGAATTCGTATTGGGCCTTAATGGGCCATACGGGAAAGGAGAGAAAGACCCCAAAGGGTGGCCGCACCCCTCCCCATGGGCTAGTCCGAATTGGACTAGGGAGGGGGGGGGGGGCGCCCCCTTCCTTCCTTCTCCTTCCCCCTTCCCTTCTCCTACTCCCACAAGGAAAGGAGGAGTCCTACTCCCGGTGGGAGTAGGACTCCCCCCTTGGGCGCGCCACCTCCCCTTGGCCGGCCCTCTCCCCCTTGCTCCTTTATATACGGGGGCAGGGGGGCACCCCATGGACACAACAATTGATCTATTGATCTCTTACCCGTGTGCGGTGCCCCCCTCCACCATATTACACCTCGATAATATCGTAGCGATGCTTAGGCGAAGCCCTGCGTCGGTAGAACATCATCATCGTCACCACGCCGTCGTGCTGACAAAACTCTCCCTCAACACTCGGCTGGATCGGAGTTCGAGGGACGTCATCGAGCTGAACGTGTGCTGAACTCGGAGGTGCCGTGCGTTCGGTACTTGATCGGTCGGATCGTGAAGACGTACGACTACATCAACCGCGTTGTGTTAACGCTTCCGCTTTCGGTCTACGAGGGTACGTGGACAACACTCTCCCCTCTCGTTGCTATGCATCACCAGGATCTTGCGTGTGCGTAGGAAATTTTTGAAATTACTACGTTCCCCAACAGTGGCGTCCGAGCCTGGTTTTATGCGTAGATGTCATATGCACGAGTAGAACACAAGTGAGTTGTGGGCGATACAAGTCATACTGCTTACCAGGATGTCATACTTTGGTTCGGCGGTATTGTTGGATGAAGCGGCCCGGACCGACATTACGCGTACGCTTACGCGAGACGGGTTCTTCCGACGTGCTTTGCACAGAGGTGGCTGGCGGGTGTCAGTTTCTCCAACTTTAGTTGAACCGAGTGTGGCTACGCCCGGTCCTTGCGAAGGTTAAAACAGCACCAACTTGACAAACTATCGTTGTGGTTTTGATGCGTAGGTAAGAACGGTTCTTGCTAAGCCCATAGCAGCCACGTAAAACTTGCAACAACAAAGTAGAGGACGTCTAACTTTTTTTTGCAGGGCATGTTGTGATGTGATATGGTCAAAGCATGATGCTAAATTTATTGTATGAGACGATCATGTTTTGTAACCGAGTTATCGGCAACTGGCAGGAGCCATATGGTTGTCGCTTTATTGTATGCAGTGCAATCGCCCTGTAATGCTTTACTTTATCACTAAGCGGTAGCGATAGTCGTAGAAGCATAAGATTGGCGAGATGACAATGATGCTACAATGGAGATGAAGGTGTCGCGCCGGTGACAATGGTGATCATGACGGTGCTTCGGAGATGGAGATCACAAGCACAAGATGATGATGGCCATATCATATCACTTATATTGATTGCATGTGATGTTTATCTTTTGTGCATCTTATCTTGCTTTGATTGACGGTAGCATTATAAGATGATCCCTCACTAAATTATCAAAGTATAAGTGTTCTCCCTGAGTATGCACCGTTGCGAAAGTTCTTCGTGCTGAGACACCACGTGATGATCGGGTGTGATAGGCTCTACGTTCAAATACAACGGGTGCAAAACAGTTGCACACGCGGAATACTCAGGTTAAACTTGACGAGCCTAGCATATAACAGATATGGCCTCGGAACACGGAGACCGAAAGGTCGAGCGTGAATCATATAGTAGATATGATCAACATAGTGATGTTCACCGTTGAAACTACTCCATCTCACGTGATGATCGGACATGGTTTAGTTGATATGGATCACGTGATCACTTAGAGGATTAGAGGGATTTCTATCTAAGTGGGAGTTCTTAAGTAATATGATTAATTGAACTTAAATTTATCATGAACTTAGTCCTGATAGTATTTTGCAAATTATGTTGTAGATCAATAGCTCGCGTTGTTGCTTCCCTGTGTTTATTTTTGATAAGTTCCTAGAGAAAAATTATGTTGAAAGATATTAGTAGCAAAGATGCGGATTGGATCCGTGATCTGAGGATTATCCTCATTGTTGCACAGAATAATTATGTCCTTGATGCACCGTTAGGTGACAGACCTATTGCAGGAGCAGATGCAGACGTTATGAACGTTTGGCTAGCTCAATATGATGACTACTTGATATTTTAGTGCACCATGCTTAACGGCTTAGAATCGGGACTTCAAAGACGTTTTTAACGTCATGGACCATATGAGATGTTCCAGGTGTTGAAGTTAATATTTCAAGAAAATACCCGAGTTGAGAGATATGAAGTCTCCAACAAGTTCTATAGCTAAAAGATGGAGGAGAATAGCTCAAGCAGTGAGCATGTGCTCAGATTGTCTGGGTACTACAATCGCTTGAATCAAGTGGGAGTTAATCTTCCAGACAAAATAGTGATTGACAGAATTCTCTAGTCACCATCACCAAGTTAGTAGAACTTCGTGATGAACTATAGTATGCAAGGGATGACGAAAGTAATTCCCGAGCTCTTCGTGATGCTGAAATCGACGAAGGTAGAAATCAAGAAAAACATCAAGTGTTGATGGTTGACGAGACCACTAGTTTCTAGAAAAGGGCAAAGGGAAGAAGGGAACTTCAAGAAGAACGGCAAACAAGTTCCTGCTCAAGTGAAGAAGCCTAAGTCTAGTCCTAAGCCTGAGACTAAGTGCTTCTACTGCAAAGGGACTGGTCACTGGAAGCGGAACTACCCCAAGTATTTGGTGGATAAGAAGGATGGCAAAGTGAACAAAGGTATATTGGATATACATGTTATTGATGTGTACTTACTAGTGTTTATAGCAACCCCTCAGTATTTGATACTGGTTCAGTTGCTAAAAAGTAGTAACTCGAAATGGGAGTTGCAGAATAAACAGAGACTAGTAAAAGGCGAGGTGACGATGTGTGTTGGAAGTAGTTCCAAGATTGATATGATCCTCATCGCACACTCCCTATACTTTCGGGATTAGTGTTGAAACTAAATAAGTGTTATTTGGTGTCTACGTTGAGCATGAATATGATTTGATCATGTTTGTTGCAATACGGTTATTCATTTAAATTAGAGAATAATTGTTGTTCTGTTTACATGAATAAAAACTTCTATGGTCATACACACCAACGAAAATGGTTTGTTGGATCTCGATCGTAGTGATACACATATTTATAATATTGAAGCCAAAAGATGCAAAGTTAATAATGATAGTGCAACTTATTTGTGGCACTGCCGTTTAGGTCATATTGGTGTAAAGCGCATGAAGAAACTCCATACTGATGGGATTTTGGAATCACTTGATTATGAATCACTTGATGCTTGCGAACGGTGCCTCATGGGCAAGATGACTAAAACGCCGTTCTCCGGAACTATGGAGAGAGCAACAGATTTGTTGGAAATCATACATACAGATGTATGTGGTCCGATGAATATTGAGGCTCGTGGCGGATATCGTTATTTTCTGACCTTCACAGATGATTTGAGCAGATATGGGTATATCTACTTGATGAAACACAAGTCTGAAACATTTGAAAAGTTCAAAGAATTTCAGAGTGAAGTGGAGAATCATCGTAACAAGAAAATAAAAGTTTCTACGATATGATCGCAGAGGTAAAATATTTGAGTTACGAGTTTGGCCTTCAATTAAAACAATGTGGAATAGTTTCACAAATTCGTGCCACCTGGAACACCACATCATAATGGTGTGTCCGAACATCGTAACCGTACTTTATTAGATATGGTGCGATATATGATGTCTCTTACCGATCTACCACTATCGTTTTGGGGTTATGCATTAGAGACAGCTGCATTCACGTTAAATAGGGTACCATCGAAATCCGTTGAGACGACGCCTTATGAACTATGGTTTGGCAAGAAACCAAAGTTGTCGTTTCTTAAAGTTTGGGGTTACGATGCTTATGTGAAAAAGTTTCATCCTGATAAGCTCAAACCCAAATCGGAGAAATGTGTCTTCATAGGATACCCAAAGGAGACAGTTGGGTACACCTTCTATCACAGATCCGAAGGCAAGACATTCGTTGCTAAGAATGGATCCTTTCTAGAGAAGGAGTTTCTCTCGAAAGAAGTGAGTGGGAGGAAAGTAGAACTTGATGAGGTAACTGTACCTGCTCCCTTATTGGAAAGTAGATCATCACAGAAATCAGCTTCTGCGACACCTACACCAATTAGTGAGGAAGTTAATGATCATGAAACTTCAGATCAAGTTATTACTGAACCTCATAGGTCAACTAGATCAAGATCCGCACCAGAGTGGTACAGTAATCTTGTTCTGGAGGTTATGTTACTAGACCATGACGAACCTACGAACTATGAAGAAGCGATGGTGAGCCCACATTCCGCAAAATGGCTTGAGGCCATGAAATCTGAGATGAGATCCATGTATGAGAACAAAGTATGGACTTTGATTGACTTGCCCAATGATCGGCAAGCCATTGAGATTAAATGGATCTTCAAGAGGAAGACGGACGCTGATAGTAGTGTTACTATCTACAAAGCTAGAATTGTCGCAAAAGGTTTTCGACAAGTTTAAGGTGTTGACTACGATGAGAGTTTCTCACTCGTATCTATGCTTAAGTCTGTCCGAATCATGTTAGCAATTGCCGCATTTTATGAAATCTGGCAAATGGATAAACAAAACTGCATTCCTTAATGGATTTATTAAAGAAGAGTTGTATATGATGCAACCAGAAGGTTTTGTCAATCCTAAAGGTGCTAACAAAATATGCAAGCTCCAGCGATCCATCTATGGACTGGTGCAAGCATCTCGGAGTTGGAATATACGCTTTGATAAGTTGATCAAAGGATATAGTTTTATACAGACTTGCGGTGAAGCCTTATTTACAAGAAAGTGAGTGGGAGCACTACAACATTTCTGATAAGTATATGTGAATGACATATTGTTGATCGGAAATAATGTAGAATTATTCTGCAAAGCATAAAGGAGTGTTTGAAAGGAGTTTTTCACAGAAAGACCTCGGTGAAGCTGCTTACATATTGAGCATCAAGATCTATAGAGATAGATCAAGACGCTTGATAAGTTTTTTCAATGAGTACATACCTTAACAAGATTTTGAAGTGGTTCAAAATGGAGCAGTCAAAGAAAGAGTTTCTTGCCTGTGTTACAAGGTGTGAAATTGAGTAAGACTCAAAGCCCGACCACGACAGAAGATAGAAAAAGAATGAAAGTCATTCCCCATGCCTCGCCATAGGTTCTATAAAGTATGCCATGCTATGTACCAGATCTATTGTATACCCTACACTGATTTTGGCAAGGGAGTACAATAGTGATCTAGGAGTAGATCACTGGACAACAGTCAAAATTATCCTTAGTGGAATAAGGATATGTTTCTCGATTATGGAAGTGACAAAAGGTTCATCGTAAAAGGTTACGTCGATGCAAGTTTTGACACTAATCTAGATGACTCTAAGTCTCGGTCTAGATACATATTGAAAGTGGGAGCAATTAGCTAGAGTAGCTCCATGCAGAGTATTGTAGACATAGAATATTTGCAAAATACATACGGCTCTGAATGTGGCAGACCCTTTGACTAAACTTCTCTCACAAGCAAAACATGATCACACCTTAGTACTCTTTGGGTGTTAATCACATAGCAATGTGAACTAGATTATTGATTCTAGTAAACCCTTTGGGTGTTAGTCACATGACGATGTGAACTATGGGTGTTAATCACATGGTGATTTGAACTATTGGTGTTAAATCACATGGCAATGTGAACTAGATTATTGACTCTAGTGCAAGTGGGAGACTGAACGAAATATGCCCTAGAGGCAATAATAAAGTTATTATTTATTTCCTTATATCATGATAAATATTTATTGTTCATGCTAGAATTGTATTAACCGGAAACATAATACTTGTGTGAATACATAGACAAACAGAGTGTCACTAGTATGCCTCTACTTGACTAGCTCGTTGATCAAAGATGGTTATGTTTCCTACTTGACTTAGGAGAATGATGTGATTGACTTGATCCATTCCGTTAGCTTAGCACTCGATCGTTTAGTATGTTGCTATTGCTTTCTTCATGACTTATGCATGTTCCTATGACTATGAGATTATGCAACTCCCGTTTACCGGAGGAACACTTTGTGTGCTACCAAACGTCACAACGTAACTGGGTGATTATAAAGGTGCTCTACAGGTGTCTCCGAAGGTACTTGTTGGGTTGGCGTATTTCGAGATTAGGATTTGTCACTCCGATTGTCGGAGAGGTATCTCTGGGCCCTCTCGGTAATGCACATCACTTAAGCCTTGCAAGCATTGCAACTAATGAGTTTGTTGCGAGATGATGTATTACGGAACGAGTAAAGAGACTTGCCGGTAACGAGATTGAACTAGGTATCGAGATACCGACGATCGAATCTCGGGCAAGTAACATACCGATGACAAAGGGAACAACGTATGTTGTTATGCGGTCTGGCCGATAAAGATCTTCGTAGAATATGTGGGAACCAATATGAGCATCCAGGTTCCGCTATTGGTTATTGACCGGAGAGGTGTCTCGGTCATGTCTACATAGTTCTCGAACCCGTAGGGTCCGCACGCTTAACGTTACGATGACAGTTTTATTATGAGTTTATGTATGTTGATGTACTGAAGGAGTTCGGAGTCCCGGATGAGATCGAGGACATGACGAGGAGTCTCAAAATGGCCGAGACGTAAAGATCGATATATTGGACGACTATATTCGGACTTCGGAAAGGTTCCGAGTGATTCGGGTATTTTTCGGAGTAACGGAGAGTTACGGGAATTCGTATTGGGCCTTAATGGGCCATACGGGAAAGGAGAGAAAGACCCCAAAGGGTGGCCGCACCCCTCCCCATGGGCTAGTCCGAATTGGACTAGGGAGGGGGGGCGCCCCCTTCCTTCCTTCTCCTTCCCCCTTCCCTTCTCCTACTCCCACAAGGAAAGGAGGAGTCCTACTCCCGGTGGGAGTAGGACTCCTCCCTTGGGCGCGCCACCTCCCCTTGGCCGGCCCTCTCCCCCTTGCTCCTTTATATACGGGGGCAGGGGGGCACCCCATGGACACAACAATTGATCTATTGATCCTCTTACCCGTGTGCGGTGCCCCCCTCCACCATATTACACCTCGATAATATCGTAGCGGTGCTTAGGAGAAGCCCTGCGTTGGTAGAACATCATCATCGTCACCACGCCGTCGTGCTGACGAAACTCTCCCTCAACACTCGGCTGGATCGGAGTTCGAGGGACGTCATCGAGCTGAACATGTGCTGAACTCGGAGGTGCCGTGCGTTCGGTACTTGATCGG